>NW_020955961.1:83802-93108 GCF_003031625.1 Empidonax traillii | reverse complement strand
GTACATATGGTCCCTAGTACCTGGGCTGAAATTCGACTTTTTATTGCCATAGAACACTTTAATACTAATATCATGTTCTGTCCAATTATTTGTGAAATATAATTGATAGGTATTATTACTAAAACTTCTACTGTTGGCTTGAAAGCATAGAAACTCTCTCTGGTTTTCTTTATCACAAGTCTTGGTGCCTATGTCCAAGGAGCTACAAGAATGTATAGGGCTTGTTAGTTAATTACAGTGATTTTTTCCGCTACTAAAAATTAGCAGAGGATAGTCACATTAGAATTTATTATTCATACTATTTTTTACTGATAGTAATGCTTGTTATGTTATCAAGCCACTGAGTAGAAAAAAACTGTAGAAAAAGTTATTATTAAGGTGTCTTCAAACGTTCAATTTTTCATAGTATTTCTTGGTTACAGATTTTTTTTGTTCCTATGTTACTATACCCATTCATGATCTTCTAGGCTTCACAGGCTGCTGTATTTCTCTTATTAATTTTCCTTTCACCTTCCTTTGTTTTGAATAGACCATTGAGAAATAGATCCTGAGATCCATGTGTACAGATTCATGTGTACTACCAATGTACATAGGCAATTTGACTTTAGATTCAGTCAACAGCAGACAGCACTGAGAATAGAGGAGGTGCTTGCGAGATCTAACAGAATTTTAACATACTCATCTGAGATTATTTTTATATGTGACTCTAAGATTTAACTCTGTAGCACTCCTTTCACTGAGTATCTCTCTCTTTTTCTTGGCTTTCAGCATCAAAATAAATTTCAGAATGAAGCCATCTGAATTTTCTAGGTAGCAAAGAAACAATGCAAAACTAAGAACAACTAAACATTATGCCATCCAAGAGGAAGATAGACCACTTAACCACTAAATATGACTAGCACTGACATGGAAAACAATGAAAACAAACCCAAACATACAAAAAACCCCAAACAAACAAATAAACAAAAACCCCCCAAACTACTCCAAATATTAACTATGAAATTAACTATGAAAAGGCCCTTGACTTTCTAATTTTTTATAGTAAGGTCACAGCATGAACTGAATTAATGTGATTTCATTCTGTGAAAATAGGAAGAGATGCAGAAATACTCCTTAATGTGAAAAAAGTACATAGGAAGAACAAAATCATCTGTCTTTTTCTCTTTTTGGCAAGCAGCTACTGGCTTTGATCAATGCTAGGAAACAAAATAAGTAAAAGCTATTACATTTTTATTCTCTATTTTGTTAAATTGATGAAAATACATATTTCATCTGTTTTACATCTGGTACAATTATGTTTTTACAAGAGCTCCAAGAATGCTGTCAGGAGATGACAGAAGTACTTAGTCTTTGGCAATTTAGGACGTGAATATTTTGATAGCCTTTTTTTCATACCAGATTTTACAGTTAAATGTGTGAAAAATATGATTTTTTTCCCCACATATTTTATTTCCAGTTTTTGTGGGTTGTAGATTCAAGCCTGCAATGCATTAAATAACAGCTAAAAAACACAGAACTCTTCTTCATGCATACAACTCAAAGCAAATGTTTGATCTCTATTGAAAATTAAAATTGGGAATATGTTGAAGAGCTCCCATGTATGTAGTAGCAGAAAGCTGTTGTAAAGAATTCTCTACTTAGGAGGCACCCAGAGCCCATATTTGTCACCAAAGTCAGCAACAGAAATGAGAGTTCAAGCTAGACATCGTCTTCTTTGGGTCAGTAAAATTTACTTTCCCAGGGTACTGTGCTTCATTTCTGTAGTAGTGGGTTATCAGTACATGACTCAATAAAATCTGAGCTGCAGCTACTTTTATCTGTTTGATACCTATTTATTAATAATTTTAATATCATAAGACTTGAATTTGATTGGTTTTCTTCTCTACAATTCCTGCAGTTCTAAAAGAAAAAGAGTGTTTACCCATAGTTTTCATTCTTCAACTGATTACAGAGAATTGCAGAGACCATGGAAGAAAAGTTTGACACACTCATTTACATAAACACTATTAAAGAAATGTACCAAGATGAAAAAGAAACACAGCTTTTGTTACTTGAATAATAGTGATCTTCGCTAATACCTTAAAGTGCCTGTAAGTCCAAATTATTTCCTGTGGCAGGGATGTAAAGGTAGCCTATTTTTTGAGATGTCCAAGTGAATTTGATAGCCATTGTGGAGGGATGCAGCTGAAAAATAATTATATAAAATCTCTGTTGTAGAGGTTGATAGAAAAAAGGCATATATAAAATTTAATGCACTATTTGTACTGGATGGTATTCTCTGTAAGTACACAATGTTGGATTCCGTGTCAATGTGTTAAATTACACTCACTTTGGTTTTCAATTAGTGCCCTTTAATCAAATTCTACTTTCAGTTGTCCAAGCACAATGAACAGAATTCAAGTTCATGTATTCAAACTGAACTAAGTGGCATAACGAGGAGAACAGTCTTCTTTGAATGTGGCCAAAAGTTCTTCCTAATCTCTTTGCTTTGATGGCCCTTCTGGTCTATATTTTGTAGAACTAAACACAGCTTTCTAAGTAGCAGCTTCATTTGACCAATAAATAAATACACTTGTGCTTCTGCAATTCACTGTTGTGGGAGGATGGGTACTAATGTAGTTGGAATATCTGAGCATCAAAGTTGATTACCTGAAGTAACAAATATCTGAAAGCACACAATTTTAACTTAAAGTAACAAAAGTTGCTTGCTCAAAATCACCAGAGTTTTACACTTGAAAATAAAGATTTGAAAAAATCCAAACTTTTATTTGAAGTGTATGTTTTTATTTCTTTTGCTAGAAAGTTATAAGAGAAATGTTTTCAAAATGCCTATGTTCTATACCCTGACTATATTAGATAGCATATATGAACAAATGCATTTTAAAAAAAAAGCAAACAACCAAACACGAGATAATGTCCAAACATTTTGGAATGTTATATCTGATGGAAAAATTCAGGAATTTGTTTCTTGCATGTTTTCCAAGTAGCATCTAGATTAAGGTGTTGGTTTTTTTTAAATTATCACCTTTGTTATGTAGCCTGTTAGAGATCTGTTTAAGAGCTTTGATCTCAACTTGAATCTTTTTGGGAAAAATGCCTTCTTTTATGTTTTGAACTGCTACTCTGTTTGAATTTCCATTTCAAAAACTTTCTATAAAAAATTTTGTTTGCAAAATAAACACAGAAGAAATAATTAATGTGTCTAAACTTTCTTATGTATAAAACAAATTGGGAGCCCCCGGTGGTCTAGGGGAAAAGACACTGCACTGTCACTGCAGAGACCCGGGTTCGATTCCCAGTCGGGGCCCCTCCCTGGGCAGATGGAGCTCGTTAGCCCGTAAAGGCAATCCATCTACGTCCTGAGGACCTCGCTGCCACCGTCCAAGCGTGCTTGGCCCCGGCAGATGAACCTCAGGATTAAAGGGTGGGCTCAGTTCTGCGCACACTGTGTCTCACCTAAAAAATCCAATGCGCAGGCTGGAAGGTGTGAAGACCTTCCCTGGTTCTTCGTTTGCGAAGACTGGCCATTATTATATTTTATATAAAACAAATTATAGATCTAAATGTAAGAATGTTCACTTTGTGTTCAGTTTTTGCTTGAGTGAAAAATCTTGTCAAGAAAGAAAAATAAATTGTTTTAAGGAAGGAAGAATAGAGAGTTAAGCAAGGTATAAGGTGTTCCTTATTGTCACTGTCATTAAAAGCAAATGAGAACAAATTTTTTATAGTTGCACTTTCTCTGTCACGAGATCTTGTTATGCATTTTTTTGCAAAATTTATAGGCGTATTTAGTATTAGAAATATTTCCAATAGATTCTCACCTAGAGATTTTCTTTTTGGATAAATTCAGCATACCAAACGTTTTAAATTTTTCAGTGCATAACTTTTTTTTTTCTCTGTATTTCAAGAAATTCTGTCTCTTTTCTAATTATTTTTGAATATTATAACATTCTTTTGATGCCTGAATACTTAAACTGGTGATAGTGTTTCCATATTTACATATCAACTGTCTAAATTGCATAAACTGCTACTTTAAGATTGTTCCAAGACTGCACATATTTGCCTAGAAATATGAGCTGTCTTGACCAGAACGTGTCACTGAGAAGCCCTGTTCAATTATTTATGAACACCTTCACCCTTACCTTTTCAAAGTCACATTTCTATTACTTACGCTATAGATCTGGTCTATGTGTCTTGTTTCTAGATGGATGACTTCACCTGTAGCTATATTTAAATTAGGCTTTATACATCATATTATCTATTCTGTTTTAATAAAATATTTATGCTGATGACTTTTCTGTGGACTTCAAAAGCAAAGCTGGAAGCATAGTTTGCTGAAACAGAGGCACCATTAATCTCATAATTAATCTTTAGAAAATCAAATTCAAGTGGCTAGAATTCCCATGTTTTCCCTGGAAGGTCCTGAGGAGAAGGGTTTAACATATTCCTGCCACGCTATAGGTTTTGGATATGGTAACAGACACCAGAGTAACAGATTAAGGGGGGGTAAAAAATCTCTAAATAACAATACAATAACAAATACAAACCAGTAGTAGAGTTAACCAAGTCATTTCAATAGTACAGTTATCTAGATCCAAAGGACAGGAAATCCAGTAATTCACTGATACTGGACTAAACTTAATGTCAAAGTGTGCAATCGCTTAAATACTCATGGTTATAAGGCAGGCTGGCAGGAAGCATGGCACAGCATCATCTTTGGATGAGTGACTTGGACCAGCCAACAGGCTCAGGGCGTTATGAATTTCCTCAACTGTCTTCTTTTGGTAGAGGACAAAGGGTAACAAATCTGTCTGGATTTGTTACCCAGTCTTCATATCCCACTTCTGCTCTCCCTTCTGCCAGTTACTTCCTCTAAGTTCCTGGTGCCTGGAAATATTGTATAAAGCAAAGTTAGCCCCCAAGAAATAAAGGTATGAATGCCATACATGCAAGCTAAATGCAATATACAAACAATGAGCCCAATTTATACAAAAATCTTGGCAGAATATAGGATATATCTGGAAAAAAGTTATGCACCATGGTTCTGGATCAAGGCCACATGGTAAGAGATGTGTGGCTGCAAGACTATATAACTACTATTCTGCAGTTTCTGTGGTGTTGGTTTTGACTTAAAAAACCTAAATAATTTAGCAAGAAATCATTTAGGTGAATTTAGCGGTATCAGATTCCCCTCCTTTGAAAGTACTACTACTGCTATGGATAAAAGCTGAGCTTCAAAGCAATGGATATGGAAAGAGGTGATGATAAAGGAGAAACGTTAAATGTTTATGACTTATAAATTGTGATTAGTTTTGGTGCTTTACTTAACAGTATGTTCAGTATGCTTCATGTGTGCTTTTTAGCTTCAACTACACTGGTCTGGATGGAAGTCTTTAACATTTATGCAATGTAAACAACTTTGTGCATTTAAAAAAAAAATATCTGCATGGTGGGCTGTAACTTTTACCACAAAAATCATTCAAATTTGCTGTAATTTAATTTTTTATATGTGTAACTGCTATAGGTATATTTTTACCTATAAATATTTTATATTTATTTACTCCAGAAGCTTTATTTTTTTTTTTGGTGAACTTTGCTTTTTTTGTGATAATTGTGATAAATCCTTTTTGTGATAATAATAACTTCTTGAACATAAATATCTGTTATAAATACTGTTAAAAACACCCCCAAATTTGTCCAAATATATGTTTTTCCCGAATCACACATTATTAGGAATTTCTGTTTATGTAATCTATACTGATGTATATCACACTATATTTTCTCTTAATACTTAAATATTGGTTTTGCTGGTTCATGTAGATGCCTTGTTATCTACTTGATACTACACTAGTTGAGATGGTGTGCTATTATCTTGGTTAACATTTTAGAAGTCAACACTCAGTTGCTCTTTTCCATTCTTTATAGTGCCACATTTATTTATACTGAACACCATTATTTTATCCTCTGATTACATGATTATATAATTTTAGATTAAGCCTCAGCAACTATTTAACAATAGCAAATAAACCCTAATGCAAATTATGTTTAATGGAAAGAAATAAAACTAAGCTCTTGGAATCTGGATTCAATTTATAAGAAACTGTTTAACCGGCAAGAATTATTTACCTGGCAATGTGTTTTTACATATTGAAAATCTCATCATCTGATTTATTACTCAGCAGAGCTTTTGCTGTACAGATAAAATGTGAAAAGACTATTTCTTCCAGCTAGGAAAGAATTATTGTATTATAAATAACAATGTATGGTCAATGCAATTTATTTTAATATAACTTACAGGCACTTTTGTTTCTTTTGCTAGCAAGTTCTCATCTATTTCAGAGAGGAGAGATGAAGAAAATCTCTGTCTCTTAGTCTTTCTTACATCTAAAAGACTAGATTTGTGTCTTTACCGTGTCATGACTATTGCCTATGGAAGAGCTGTGAATGTTGCCTAATCTAAAAAAAAAATCTTGGAAGCAGTTCAACCTTAACAATAGCAATTTTTAAAATAACATCAAGTAAAATTTTTTACATACATGGTTTCATCTCATAATATTTAGCTATTGGGCCCTGTAATAATGAGATAATTAACACTGTGCATGAGTCCTCTATCATGCATATTTGGTTTGGGTTATATGGGAATATTTTACTTCATTTATTTATTTTTATTAGAAATAACTTGACAACCACTCCATCAAGAGCATTCTTCTGCATTCTTTACTGTTAATTTCCTTTGCCTCTGATCTTTGCTTTTTAGAATGTTATTTACATTCCAGCTTAAAAATATTAATTGATTAATCCATAAATCAGAGTATAGCAAATGGCTGAAAATTTGCAGCAAAAGTTTTAGTTAATTTGTGTTAAAATAGCATATAGAATCTTAATGATCCTCCATAATTTAAAATTCAAAAAGAGTAGGGTAGGAGCTGTTGAGACAGATAATTTTTATGGGCTCTGGCATGGGAAAACTTATTGATAATTTCATATTATTTATAAATTTTGTAGGTCTTTCAGTACCATGTGACTACATATATTCTTCCCTAAGTTACTGTCTATTAAATTGTGGACTTACTGACTCAAGTATAAAAAGTGACATTTCTGATTTGCCTGAATGATTCATAAATTAAATATCTTCTTTCTCTGAAGAGTGATTTTGATTTGATATCAATATTAAATTATTGTGATGGTAAACCTAAGGCTTATTTTTCAACACCTCTGAGAAGAGGTTTAATATCTAATACAGTATTGACTCTTCCTGAACTATATTTCTTCCCCTCATACTGACCCCATACGATATACCTTAGAAATTATGATATTGCTGTAGTGATACGCAAACTTTCATGTGTCAGTTATGGAGGGGAAAAGTATGGTTATCTATACAGTATCTAACTCCAGGCATGCTTTAAAAAATCAGAATTTCTGAAATTTCTACATATTATGACAGTCATAGGTGAGTGGTTTGAAAATAGAAAAAGGATTTCTAAAAAGAAGGCATCTATACAAGTTCTGCAACCTAATTTCATCATGTAAGAATGCTTTACTTTTACAAACAGTTTTCAGAAATATCCCCTGTAAGAGCAGCTATATTTCTTGTTAAGTTGTAGTTAGTTATTTTAAAAATGAATGAAACTAAATTTATGGTAAGAAATTACCAAATTTTGTTTATTCTTATCCCAAAGATGCAGAAATAAGTTCTGAAATATCTTCAGGACTGAGTAGAATAAAAAAATTTCAAAAACATTTTAAGTTCTTAAATTATTTGGAATTCAAAACTGGAAATTAATGAGTGCAAAGGTATTAATGATTACCATATCCAAAATTGCTTAAAACATCCTGCTGATACAGTTTCACTTGAAGTCATTTTAAAGTTCACTTTGTGGACAACACTTTTTTGTGCTAATAGGGTAATTTTAGTATGCCTGACATTTTTGAGCACAACAAATACATGGAAGACTCCCATTGTATAAAAAATAGCATTTAACTCAGTTGTGCAACTTCCAGATTTTACAATTTTTTGATTGCTAGTGCCTTACAAAAATTCAAGGGTGGTTGGACAAGTTCATGGAATCTAGAAGGCTGTTAAATATAAATACATTATTTTCATATCAGGAAGTCATTGAACTGCAAACTGGAAGCTGGGAAAATTATTCCAGGAAGGATATGATGGCTTTTTATCATGCTTTTATGCTTCTCTGTAGGTATCTTCTTTTGAGCGCTGCTGAAGAAAGACTGACCTCTTCTTTGCAGTATTTTCTTTTTTTTCTTTTTTTTTTAATTCTGTACTGGCATCCTTCTGTCCTTTGCCCAGTTCATGCCTCTAATTTCCCAGTGTTTTTCACTGCACTCCTACTCCTAGACTGTTCCTAGTTCACTCTGAAATTACATGCTACGGTTTCAAAAATTTATTATTTCCTCCCATTTATAGATTTTTCCCCCATTCTTCCAGTTTCTTTTTTTATCAAATTCCTGCAGAGTTTCAGGTGTCTAAACATACCCTTTTGGAAATTCTGCAGTATCTGACATATCTGCATGAGACTGGCAGATACAATACAGGATCTACAGGAGACATGCCCTTCTGAAATGATAGCTGAACATCAAGAGCATATGAATAGCACCACTTTACAGCATCTACAATAGCATTCTATTCTTCTCTTCAGGTAAATGTGTCATTCCTTCTGTGTCCTAATTACAGTTTATCTTTCGGCAGTCTTGCATTGCTTCCTGATTGTAGGTAAAGAAATTATTTAGAATATTTCTATGTTTTACTTCAGTCTCCACAGACCAAGAACTATTGTTACAGGAAACTTTGAGGTTATCCTAGCTTTGGGCTGACGTGGGATTGGTCACTCTGAAAAAGAAGTCCCATGTGCTTCAGCGGTTTTCTTTGTTAAACTCTTCAAAGTATCTGCTGAGGGTTTATATGCTGATTGAATTCACATGGATTTTCACAGCGATGGTAAGACACATGCTCCTCAAATAGACTCTGTTTGAGAAATGCCTCAAATGCTAGATCTCTGTTGCAAAGCAGAATTTTATAGCTGTGGTCAAAAAGGTTTTCAGAGTTTATTTTACACATGCATTCATCCACTTATGTATTTCCTCTGCTTTCTTCTCATGTAGTATTTAAGTGTTTAATTTTTATAATAAGTCTATTTGAGATAGGTGCAAATTCATCCCTAAGGTCAAAATTTAGTTTTCAGCAAGCGGTAACAAAATGTCCAATATAAAACAATAAAGCAATATTTATGAGATGGTATTATTGAACTAGCCATTAAGAAACTTTTCAATTTTGTCTAGAAATGACAA
>NW_020955961.1:77455-83540 GCF_003031625.1 Empidonax traillii | reverse complement strand
GTGTTTAATTTTTATAATAAGTCTATTTGAGATAGGTGCAAATTCATCCCTAAGGTCAAAATTTAGTTTTCAGCAAGCGGTAACAAAATGTCCAATATAAAACAATAAAGCAATATTTATGAGATGGTATTATTGAACTAGCCATTAAGAAACTTTTCAATTTTGTCTAGAAATGACAAAAATGAAATAGCCTTTTTTAAAGGTTTATGAAGAAAATTTTAAAAGTTTCTTTAATTTTTTTATACCTTTCAAGAAACAGCTTCTTTTCCAGTAAAAATTAGCTTGGATTTCTGATAAATGACTCATTTATCTATATTCTAGCAAAAAAGGTCTCTTTAAACAAAATATATTCATAGGGCTTTTTTAAGTATCAGTGAAGGGTTTTTTCCTTGATGTCGTTTGGTGGTTGGGTTGGTGCTTTTTTTTCTTCATTCAACTAAAATTTCTTTTACAGAGGTTGCTTTAGAAAAAATAGGAAGTTGCATATTGGGTTTTGTAAAAGATTATTAATTGAATGATCTATTGCTAATAATAATCAATGTCTGAATTTCAGTTTAAATGGTTTTATTTAGCCACTTAGATTACATATTTACGTGCTTACCATTACAAATACTCCATTTGGCATGAGAATTCAATCCTTCCAGTCCTAAGAATACAGAAACAACCTAGGGCATTCCTACATGAGATACATAAATTTAGCACTGTAGCAAGATGAATGTCTACCTTTTACAACAGAACTGTCACAGATCTATACTTCAATTCTAGGAATCCAATATGCTTCATTTTGTAAACCAAGTAATCTCAGAATAACTATACGGGTAAAACTAAGACATCACTCTCTACAGGAAGGTATCTGGATAGAAAATCAGTGAAGAATAAAACCCACTCAACTTCCAGAGCAAGAAATTTCTCAGAAGAGAGTTCAATCTCTGATATCCTGGCCCTGCTTCTCAAGAGAACCAAAACTCCTTACAAAAATATACTTTGGAATTAAAATTCATAGCTCTACTGGATAACAAACGCTAGGACTTCAGTAAAGATAATGGTTTTGTAACAGTCATAGTCTTCATAGCCTTCATAGTCATCACCAAACTCATTAATCTCTTTGTATTCCACAGTTTATGAACTCTCTCTTTCCCTTAAGAGATAACTTTTTATTATCTCAACATCTCCTTCTCTCTCTCTTCCATTTTCCTCCAGTCCTTTTTCTAACAGTCACAGGTATATCAAGTACCTTTTGTTTCAGACATGTTGTCCTAAAGAATATATGTTCCTCTAAATCTCTGCTAACCTATGATTCACTGTTGGTATCTGGGCTCAAAATCTGAATCTATTTTAGAACTGAGGAAAAACTGAGAATTCCTGAAAGCTTGTCTGATTTTTCCAGTTGTATTTTCTAGTTTAATATAAGGCATTACCTCTGTTGTGAAGTCTTGTCCTGACCTTTATCTTGTCCAGAATTTCTTTAAAATAACACAGAAAGTAGTGATCAGAGGCAGATATCCTAAGTCAGATACATACATTGAAAAGACATATATATTTATATATATATATATATACACTCAGAAGCTTTGTCTATGTGTGATAGAGCCAATGCCAGCTGGCTCCAAGAAAAATCCATCACTAGCCGAAGCCAAGCCCATTAGCGACAGTGGTAGCATCTCTGGGATAACATACTGAAGAAGGGAGGAAAAACCTGCACAACAGCAGCCAGAGAGAGGAGCGTGAATATGTGAGAGATGCAACTCGTCAGACACTGGGGTCAGTGAAGAAGGAGGGGAGGAGGTGCTCTAGGCACTGAAGCAGAGATTTCCCTGCAGCCCTTGGTGAAGACCATGGGGAGGCAGGCTGTGCCACTGCATGCCACAGAGGTTCAACTGGAGCAAGCGGATGCCCAGAGGAGGCTGTGATCCTGTGGGAAGCCTGTGCTGGCTCCTGGCAGGAGCTATTCCCCCATGGAGAGACGAGTCCACGCTGGAGCAGGTTTGCAGGCAGGGCTTGTGACCCCATGGCGGATACACTCTGGAGGAGCCTGTTCCTGAAGGACTGCACCTTGTGGAAGGGATCCACGCTGAAACAGTTCATGACAAACTGCAGACTGAGGGAAGGATCCACATTGGAGAAGTTTATAGAGAAATATCTCCCATGGGAGGGACCCCAAACTGGAGCAGGGGAAAAGTACAAGGAATAATACCTCTCCAGAGGAAACAGAGGTAAGACACCACATGATAAATGGACCACAGTACACATTCCCCATTCCCCTGAGAGGAGAGGAGGTAGTGAATTCATGAGCAAAATTGAAGAGTGGAGAGGTGAAGGAGTTTTAAGATTTAGTTTTTGTTTCTCATGACCCTACTTGTATTTGGTTGATAATAAATTAAACTAATTTCCCCAAGTCAAGTCTGTTTTTCCCCATGATGACAACTGCTGAGTGATGTCTCCCTGGCCTTATCTCAACCCAAGAACCTTTCATTATACTTTTTTCTCCCCATTCCAGTCGAGGAGGGGAGTGACAGAGCAACTTTAGTGGGTACCTGGCATCCAGCCAGGATTAATTCATGGCAGAGTGGCAGGATGATTACTAGGAGACGTATTTATCATGAAAAATTACCATAAACTCAGAATTCTCATTAAAGTTTTAAAATAATGAGCAAAGATATGACACAGCTTCAGGGAAAATTTTTGGTTTGTTGGTTTTGGTCTTTTTTTTTTATTTTATTTTTTTAAATCTATTGTTTTACATTCGTGTGTAAGCTCAAGCTTTCTTATATTTTTGTGACCCTTAGAAAATGTGGCACAATTTTGGGGATTACAAATTTTCATAGACATGGATTTTTTTTTTCTTATCTGAGTTATGGATTTGCATAATTCCAGTTTTAATAAAGAGGAAAATTGCTGTGTTTCCCAAAATGCTAATTTTGCCTGTAATAGATGCATCAGCATACATGGATCAGATTTTAAGCATTAGGCCTGATTTCACATTGAATAAGGGATCCTGTGTGTCAGGTTGGCTGGATTAGCAAAGACTTACAGAGCTCCAATGTATTATTAAATAACTTGTGCAGAACCTCAGCATTTGAAATGGTTTACTCTTAAAACACGTAATTTTACAGTTTACGGATGGAAGTGGTGGAAGATAATCAATTGATACTTGCTGCATAAAAAATTTTACAAGAAGAAAATACACCAGATAATATCCCACTCCTTATTATGAGTACATATTCAAACTTCTAACTGGGTCATAAGAAAGTAGCTTACCTAGCTTTGTGGTAACTAAGTAAAATATCAGCTGTCTGGTGCTGTGCTCTTTCTTGACTGTTATATCTGCTTTCTCAGACTGTAAACGTGTGTGTGGGGGGAAGCAATAACAGGAGTGCTAAGTTATAATATCTCTGGGTTTACTAATGGTCTTTTTATAGAAGGGAAATTGAAAAAGATGATAACTGCTTGAGATTAGTGTTCCTCAGCCGTAGAGATGTATTAAAGTCTTCTGTGTAGATCCATTTCCCAAATAGTCAGATCTAAAAGCATCTTGTTCTATCCTGCAGTAAAATCTTTCCGCAGATCAAGTATCTTCTTTAACCTGTTAAGATATTTAAACTGTAGGAATGGGGTTACAGAAATAAATGCTCTTGTCTTCAAAATAATTTGAAGCAGCAACTTTGAGGGTCAGTATTAGAATTGACATTGTTATCCACTGTAAAAATATACCTTTCTTACACTAAAACTTGTTACAACCTAAGAAACCAAAAACATCTCACACTTGCAGCATTAAACAAACAAGCGAACAAACAAACAAACAAACAAAACCCAAAAAGAAGTGAGAAGGAGGGCTTGTTAACATAAAAAACAGGTCATAAATAATTTAAACCAAATCTATTTTTTTATGCAAAAGTCAAACAATTTCTAAGCTTAGCATGTATCTGTGGCTGTTTACCCTGTTTTTCTTCTAAAAAGTACTTTTAGTGATTATCATAATGGCTTCATGCATACTTCCATTTGTACTGTTGAATTTACATATTCAAAGATGGTTTGGTGTGATCTCAAGTGTAAATATAAAGTAGGACAGACATTATACTATCTGATGGGTATAACAATGAAAGGAAGAATAAAATTCCCTAATGTCACTAGCAAAAGGCTTTAAACTATGATAAAGTAATAGAAGTTTTGTGCTTTCTTATGAAGCCATGAAAAAGATTTAGTAGGTATGATAGATTAGAGAAATTATTCCTCTTCCTATTTCTAGGTAAAACAATTTATCTGATTGAATTTTCGGAATTGGAATTGTACAGTTACGTAAAATTAATCCTTGTGCTTTCAGGATGTTCTCCCTGAAAATCCAAGAGGTGTCCTAGCTTCTTCCTCTCCAGGACAAATTCTCTTAGGATTCTATAAAATAGGTTCATGAATAGACTACTAATTGGTCTTCCGAAGTCCAGGGTTGTAATTCTGCTGTTTTTCTCTCAGAACCTTTAAGTCTAGTCCCATGGCTGTAGCAGCCAAGCACACCATTGACTTCATTCAGTGTTTCTTCCTCGTTTGTGAGCAGCAGGTTCAAGAGAGCACCTTCTCTAGTCAGTAGATTCATCACCTGCGTCAAAAATTGTCTTCAAAACATTCCAGAGTTCTCCCAGATTGCTTGAACCATCATCTCTATCTCCCTCATAGCAGACTTTACTGAGATTTCAGCCTCCCATGAGTACCAGGGCCTGTGATTGTAAGGTTTTCTCCAGCTGTCCAAACTAGGCTGCATCCATTTTCTATTCCTGATCAGCATTTACTTCAAGCCGTATGCATGTAGAAGGGTTCTGTGGATTTTAGCAGTTATTTAAGGCATTGCAGGCTTGAATCTACAATCCACAAAAATTGGAAATAAAATATGTGGAAAGCACTGTAAAATCTGGTCTGGAAAAAAGACTATCAAAATATTCACGTCCTAAATTACCAAAGGCTAAGTACTTCTGTCATCTCCTGACAGCACTCCTGGAGCTCTTGTAAAAACATAATTACCTCTAGCAGACACCGGCTATATCACCTGTGCTAGTCTGTCTTTTGATCCTTAACTCCTACTCACTACTTCTCTACTGCCTTCTCTCTGGCTTCAAGGCAAAGTTTTTTACATTTGAGTCACTCCCTGATGTGAATCATAACCTTCTCCTTGCCTTCCCATCTCTATCCATCCACTGCAGCTCTCCACTCTAGAGAGCTACCCCACCAACATGTCTCTGTAATCACAGCTTTGCTTAGACTTCTTATTCTTTTGCTTAGACTTCTTATTCCTCCTGCTTCTTCTCCATACTAAATCCATTTTTATACAGGTATTTCACAAGGACCCATGAATCAATATGTGAAAGAACATCCCCTATAATGTTGCTGCTGAGATACAACTGTTTTGCCCCCTGTGCCCTTCTCTTCAGATTAGAAAAATGCTACTCTACATACATAGTTTAAAGTATTTCTCAATACATTAGCAAGTTCGTTTTCAAAGACACTCCTGCCTCACTGCCAGATATCCCATCCCTACAAAGCAGTGCTTATTGCTCACAGAGCAATCAATGTGATCATAGAAGCCAAAACACTGCTTGCAACATCAGGCCTGTGTTGACCTACTGAGGGAATGATTTTCTGCTGGAGCCTTTCCCCCTAACTGGAAGGACAGAGACATCACAGGTCTGCCTTACCTTTCTTTCACTGTGTCCCTCAAGCTCTGAAGAGCTTCTGGTGCATTTTGTGTTGCCCTTGATAGCACTCTGAGTGTTCACATGTGAGAGGAATGGGGGGTATTAGTCCAAGGGCCAGGTAACCTTCAGTTCTGCAACATCTTGTACCTGAGCCATTGGTAAGCAAGAAACCCCCTGAAAAATCAGGTCAGCTTAACAGATGGCTGCTTTCGTCCCCCTAGGAAGGAGTCTTGTATAACTACCACATGCCTTTTTAACTCTATTTGGGCTCAGCTTGCTCTGATGGAGCCCCCAATAGGTCTGGTTCATCCTTAACCAATGCCCAGAGCACCACATGTATGCTCAAGCTGCAGATGGAGCAAGAGCTTTTCTCTTGTTGCCATAAGTCACAGCCTACTCTGTCT
>NW_020955961.1:73654-75929 GCF_003031625.1 Empidonax traillii | reverse complement strand
GCAATCCATCTACGTCCTGAGGACCTCGCTGCCACTGTCCAAGCGTGCTTGGCCCCGGCAGATGAACCTCAGGATTAAAGGGTGGGCTCAGTTCCGCGCACACTGTGTCTCACCTAAAAAATCCAATGCGCAGGCTGGAAGGTGGAAAGACCTTCCCCGGTTCTTCGTTCGCGAAGAGACTGGCCATTACCATTACCATTTTCTGAGACACTAAAGGCCATAACCATGTGACACAAATCTACAGAAAATTAGAAATTGCTAGGTATAGGGTTGCAACTAGTCTCTCACCTCTGAATAACTAGCCCATCACATATTTTATCTAGCTTATATATCCGCACGTGAGCATGTCAGAAAGAGTAATAACTTTGTGCATTACCATTTGGAAGAGTGAGCACCTGCTAGTGGAAAAGCCACTTAAACATATTATGCAATAAATAAATGCAGCTTATGAAGAAAGCAGAAATAAAGCAGATGTTACTTTACCGGTACCAATTAACCAGCATTTACTGACACAATTATTAAGACCATATACCTGGAGCATAAGGACTTTTGTCATAAAAATACTGCTGCTTAATGCATAAAATTTGTAATAGTTTCCAGATCAAGACCTTATTCTATCCATATCAAATGTTATTCCATTTAGTTTATTTAGTTAGAAATGGCAAGAAGTAAACACTAAAAATAAACATGAAAAAAGAAGTTTTACTAGAGCAGGATCAATCAGGTTATAATTTTAAAAGTTAGAGCTTACCTGCAGACATTTTAGTGAACAGTGGAAATAAAGTAAACATTTGTTTTTGGTTTTGTTTTGGTGTGTTGTTTTTTTTTTTTTAAATTGTTCCATCATAACCTTTCCTGATTCGAGAAGCAACTTTCTCTAATTCCCTTACTTCTTTTAGTCCCTCCAGACAACAAACTATGGTTCTCTCAACTGGCTTTTTGCTTCATTTCTTCTTGCCTAGACTGTACAGCTAAATTGTAGAATAAATGTTAGCTGGTTAGCCAGCTTACATTCTCCTGGCACGTTGCTGCCGTTCTTTCTCTGAACCTCAGCCTCTGACTCAGCTTCATTTTCAGGATGTGCCTAACAGTGCTCTTGCCTCTAACTCAAGCCTTCAGCAATGCTCCTGACAAATGAATGCGTTTTTTAAAGACGATTATGTTTCTACTCCCAAACTGCTTGTTACCTTCCTGATACCAGAATACAGCTTTCCCACAACACCACACGCAAAAATATGGAAAAATATGGCTCATATCCTGTGTATCAGCAATCATGTAACTCCCTGGGACAGTGTAAAGATACTGATATCCACTCTGCAAGCAGACCTGTAGAACTGCTCCTTTGTCTGGGGTTAGTAATATTGCCAATAGGTATATTAGCTATATAATTAGGCAATTCCAATATACTTACTAGTTGATACAACTCTGGTTTGTCATTCTGTGTGACTTCTAGCACCTAACAAAAGTATTAGGTAGTTATCACAGATGTTTAGTCATTCCTTTCTTTTATATGTTGCTGAAGTAAAATTTCAAATAAACTCACAATACATTCATTTACCAGGAGTTTTTTTTAATAGCCTGAATATTTCCTTAAATAGAATAGCTGAAACAAATTTATAAACCATGTGTGCTGGTTTTCACTGGAATAGAGTTATTTTCTTCATAACAGCTGAGTATGGGGCTATAATTTGTCCTGGAAACAGTGGTCATAAGACAGAGGTGTTTTCATCATTGCAGAGCATTGCTCACACGAAGTCAAGGCCTTTTCTGCCCCTCACAGCACCCCTCCAGTGAGGAGGCTGAGGGTGCAGAAGGAGTTGGGAATGGATACAGCCAGGACAGCTGACCCCAGCTAAGCAAAGGGATATTTCAGACCATACAGTATCATATTCAGCATATAAATCTGGGAGAAGAAAGAAGGGGGGACATTTGATGTCATTTGTCTTCCCAAGTAACCATTGTGCATCATGGAGCCCTGCTTTCCTGGAGATGGTTGAATACCTGCCTGCCCATGAAAAATGGTGAATGAATTCTGTGTTTTGCTTTGCTTGTGTGCTCAGTTTTTTACTTTCTTTATTAAACTGTCTTCATCTCAAACCGTGAGTCTTCTCACTTTTACTCTCCTGATTCCCTCCTTTATCCTACTAGAAGGGAGTGAGCAAGCAACTTCATGGTGCTCAGTTGTCAGCTGGAGATAAACCATGACAGTCCTTTTTGGTGCCCAGTGTGGGACTTGAAGGGTTTGTGATAACATATTGACCAAAGTAAGCTGGAA
>NW_020955961.1:70388-73633 GCF_003031625.1 Empidonax traillii | reverse complement strand
GAGTCTTGTATAACTACCACATGCCTTTTTAACTCTATTTGGGCTCAGCTTGCTCTGATGGAGCCCCCAATAGGTCTGGTTCATCCTTAACCAATGCCCAGAGCACCACATGTATGCTCAAGCTGCAGATGGAGCAAGAGCTTTTCTCTTGTTGCCATAAGTCACAGCCTACTCTGTCTGGGCAGTCTTCCTCCTTCACCTGTTAGACCATGATCACCAATTTCTGCTGCTCTCTCTTTGCCTTGCATGGGTCAGGCTCTTGCCTCTGCAGCTTTCCTGCAAATAACCTCTCAATATCCTCTTCAAACTCCCTAATGCTGTTCAGTTTCTCAGCTCTCTCTGCTGCTTCTTCATCTGGCAGCTCAGTGCCTTGACCAGAGCACACGTCCCACAGAGTGAAAGAAACTCCAGGCCAATTTTGTATCATAAAATCCAAGCAGCGGCCAGAGCCTTCTCTGTGTCAAGGCCATTAGCATCAGTCAGCCCTGGAATATGTGTCTTGTGGTATACTGAGACCATCACTGCCTCCCTGTGGTCCTACTCAGTTCTGGGCAGCAGTGGCAGGCCCCTGTGTACCTCTCATCACTACCTGCAGTCTATGTCTATCCACTGCCCCTCAGCTTAAGTGTTCCACTCTGGCAGTCAGTGGCTCCCAGCAGCAGCCTGCACATTAGGCAAAGGCTCAGGAGAACTGGCAGCAGAATCTGTATTTTCTATTCAAATTGAGAGCAGCAGCTACGAACAGCAGCACCAGGAGCCTCCAAGGCACCCTTGCCTAGCCCTGCCAGCTAACCAGCACCTTGTCGGCATGCTCCCAAACACTGCAAACAGCATGACCCATGCTAGCCCATTCCTGCCACGTTGCTTCTTTGCAAGCCCATCAGAACCTCATCACATCTCACCATCACCTCCACTTGTAGCTGCCACTGTCGGTGCCACCCTCGCAGCAGCTGCCTCCAACAAGGCTGACCTGATTGTTACAGTGTGAAGAGCTTCTCACATGCAGGGTTTAGTCTAAGACACTCAGGTGTGATATCACAAATAGTAGTTCTATTTCTACCTTTTGAACTCACTGGAGAAACTCAAAATTATTCAAGAGTGCCAAGATGAACAGCATGCTCTTTTAAAAAGATGTAACCTAGGGAAAGTCTTCGTTCATAGCTGATGTATTTTCTGAGACACTAAGGCCATAACCATGTGACACAAATCTACAGAATATTAGAAATTGCTAGGTATAGGGTTGCAACTAGTCTCTCACCTCTGAATAACTAGCCCATCACATATTTTATCTAGCTTATATATCCGCACGTGAGCATGTCAGAAAGAGTAATAACTTTGTGCATTACCATTTGGAAGAGCGAGCACCTGCTAGTGGAAAAGCCACTTAAACATATTATGCAATAAATAAATGCAGCTTATGAAGAAAGCAGAAATAAAGCAGATGTTACTTTACCGGTACCAATTAACCAGCATTTACTGACACAATTATTAAGACCATATACCTGGAGCATAAGGACTTTTGTCATAAAAATACTGCTGCTTAATGCATAAAATTTGTAATAGTTTCCAGATCAAGACCTTATTCTATCCATATCAAATGTTATTCCACTTAGTTTATTTAGTTAGAAATGGTAAGAAGTAAACACTAAAAATAAACATGAAAAAAGAAGTTTTACTAGAGCAGGATCAACCAGGTTATAATTTTAAAAGTTAGAGCTCACCTGCAGACATTTTAGTGAACAGTGGAAATAAAGTAAACATTTGTTTTTGGTTTTGTTTTGGTGTGTTGTTTTTTTTTTTTTAAATTGTTCCATCATAACCTTTCCTGATTCGAGAAGCAACTTTCTCTAATTCCCTTACTTCTTTTAGTCCCTCCAGACAACAAACTATGGTTCTCTCATCTGGCTTTTTGCTTCATTTCTTCTTGCCTAGACTGTACAGCTAAATTGTAGAATAAATGTTAGCTGGTTAGCCAGCTTACATTCTCCTGGCACGTTGCTGCCGTTCTTTCTCTGAACCTCAGCCTCTGACTCATCTTCATTTTCAGGATGTGCCTAACAGTGCTCTTGCCTCTAACTCAAGCCTTCAGCAATGCTCCTGACAAATGAATGCGTTTTTTAAAGATGATTATGTTTCTACTCCCAAACTGCTTGTTACCTTCCTGATACCAGAATACAGCTTTCCCACAACACCACACGCAAAAATATGGAAAAATATGGCTCATATCCTGTGTATCAGCAATCATGTAACTCCCTGGGACAGTGTAAAGATACTGATATCCACTCTGCAAGCAGACCTGTAGAACTGCTCCTTTGTCTGGGGTTAGTAATATTACCAATAGGTATATTAGCTATATAAATAGGCAATTCCAATATACTTACTAGTTGATACAACTCTGGTTTGTCATTCTGTGTGACTTCTAGCACCTAACAAAAGTATTAGGTAGTTATCACAGATGTTTAGTCATTCCTTTCTTTTATATGTTGCTGAAGTAAAATTTCAAATAAACTCACAATACATTCATTTACCAGGAGTTTTTTTTAATAGTCTGAATATTTCCTTAAATATAATAGCTGAAACAAATTTATAAACCATGTGTGCTGGTTTTCACTGGAATAGAGTTATTTTCTTCATAACAGCTGAGTATGGGGCTATAATTTGTCCTGGAAACAGTGGTAATAAGACAGAGTTGTTTTCATCATTGCAGAGCATTGCTCACACGAAGTCAAGGCCTTTTCTTCCCCTCACAGCACCCCTCCAGTGAGGAGGCTGAGGGTGCAGAAGGAGTTGGGAATGGATACAGCCAGGACAGCTGACCCCAGCTAAGCAAAGGGATATTTCAGACCATACAGTATCATATTCAGCATATAAATCTGGGAGAAGAAAGAAGGGGGGACATTTGATGTCATTTGTCTTCCCAAGTAACCATTGTGCATCATGGAGCCCTGCTTTCCTGGAGATGGTTGAATACCTGCCTGCCCATGAAAAATGGTGAATGAATTCTGTGTTTTGCTTTGCTTGTGTGCTCAGTTTTTTACTTTCTTTATTAAACTGTTTTCATCTCAAACCGTGAGTCTTCTCACTTTTACTCTCCTGATTCCCTCCTTTATCCTACTAGAAGGGAGTGAGCAAGCAACTTCATGGTGCTCAGTTGTCAGCTGGAGATAAACCATGACAGTCCTTTTTGGTGCCCAGTGTGGGACTTGAAGGGTTTGTGATAACATATTGACCAAAGTAAGCTGGAA
>NW_020955961.1:57211-69456 GCF_003031625.1 Empidonax traillii | reverse complement strand
TTCATCTCAAACCGTGAGTCTTCTCACTTTTACTCTCCTGATTCCCTCCTTTATCCTACTAGAAGGGAGTGAGCAAGCAACTTCATGGTGCTCAGTTGTCAGCTGGAGATAAACCATGACAGTCCTTTTTGGTGCCCAGTGTGGGACTTGAAGGGTTTGTGATAACATATTGACCAAAGTAAGCTGGAAGGTGTTTATATCTGTTAACAGCTGCAGGTCACAATATTCATTCATCTGCTCTCAACATTAGTTTACCTGATCTGCCCCATGCTCTTTTTTTGCTGTAAAAGTTAAAGATTGGTGTTGGCTTCTCCAGTTTACTGTGCTCTATAGTGATAAGTGGCAGGAGATTTGTTATTAAAACCACTGACCTAGAATTTGATTTGGCCTACTACAAAGAAAATTAACTCTATCCCAGCCAAAACAAGCACACCATGTTCTTCAAATAGTACATGCATAAAGACGTGTGTTGCAGAATGCAGCAAGGCCGCAGTCTGGCAGCATGGAAAAGAATGTAAATAAGAGGTGAACATCCAATCATATGTGAAAGCTAGTGGCAAATATAGATATTAGAGCTAAGAATAGTGTTAGTATGTAAGATTCTAGGAGACAGTGTGTGACTGCAGCTGACTGTTAAGGCTGTTACCAATCATAGAGCTAGGTTACAGAATATTAATTATCTCATTATGTATCCTATATAAGCTGTAATGTATAATCAATAAACAAAGCTTGCTTGATACTCATATTGAGTGTCCCTGACTTCCTGCGTTGTGACTGGCATAGAATAATATCTTATTAAAATCCAATATAAATGTAGCATAATTTTCTGATTTATGACAGACATACTTAAAACTACATGAATAGTAATATTTTTATATAATATATTGTATTCTACCACCCATAGTGCAAAAGTATACTTTTCAGGAAGGCAAACATTCTGACAGCACTTGAAAGAGAACTAAGATTTTCATATCATATGACATCATATATGATATCTATGCTTTATAAAATGTTAATGGTTATATTTTCAGATAACCATACTCCAAGATCAGATGCACCCATTTGCATCAAGAATATTTTTACTGACTAACAAAATGCACGTAGGCTACACAAATTTTGTAACTTCTGGTATATATATTAATATTATGTGTAATAACTAGAATGAAGATTTTCTTAGTTGCCAAAGTGACCTTAGAACTGAAAAATGTTCCTTGACCATGCAAATATGCAGGTGTGTGCTCAAACACACCATATATAAACTCTGTATATTGGAAGAGATCTCTGTACTGTTCAGCCCATACCATTCCAGTCCACACCATCCCATTCTAATTCATATGCATATCATATATTGTGGTGCACATCAAAAATCTAGTCATTGCTTTATCTAGACTAGCAAATACAAAAGAGTTGCTTTATGCAGAATAGACAACATTTAGCCTAGCCATGCAGATTGCCTATCTAAAGTTCCCTTATCCTGGCACTGGATCTCCTGTGACACTGGCATGCCGAGGTGCAATAAAGCTTTCTGCCTGCTTCACAGATGGCTCTGAATGCAAGCAGCCAAGGCACACAACACTGTGCATTTGCACAAGCCAAAATTCCCACATGGTGTACTTGGAGTTGCTGCTTAGCCAGCTTGGATTTAGATCTGTTTGTGTTATCAAAACCATAGTGTCTGCAGCAGTCTATAGCATGGTTGGGGTTTTGCTACATTATTATGAGCCTACATAGCCTCAATGGAATCTGTGTTTATTCCTTTATGTATAAGAAATTTTCAAAAAATGGGGGCCAACGGCCTTGCGTCAGCAAAGGGCCTTTTACAATAGACTAGATTTCTTCTCCCTTTTCTACATCCAGCTGTTTTGTTAGTAAGCCCTTGTGTAATGATAATATTTCCTGATGTATTTGATGACAGATATTGAAGCCTTACTCAGATTTGTCAGTGTAATTACCCAGATCTTTATAATGGGTAAGAGGAATGGATCAGAATCCGGGAGTATACAGCTCCCATCCAAACTTTCTCATAATTTTCATAATAAATGTTGGAAATTGAGATTTCATAAGTGACCTGAAAAAAGTATCTAACAAATAATTTCATGCTGTTGCTGATTCTTTGTAGGTGGTAGATATCCAGTGTCAAATATCAAGAGTGAAAGACTCCCATATCCTCCTGCTTATGTCTGTCATGTTCCCTCTTTTATTCAGAAACAAAATTACCCTAGCATGGGAAAAATGTTTTTACAGAGCATTTGTTTGGAGCCTGTAATTCTTCTCATGTTTGGAGGAGAATGTTTGTCTCTTCAAAGTGAATGTCCCCAAACTCTTTGTAATAACTCAAGCATGTAGTTTAGTACCAACTATGAATAATTTAGGTTTAGCAAGATCTGGAAAGATTTGCCTTTAATACAAATTAGCTTGTATTAAAGAAGGTAATTAGTTTCTGTTAATTGACTGAAATCAGGAAATTCAGTGATAACTTTGTGTCTATGGTAGGAAGGTGATTAGAACTGATAAGACATTTGTGAGGGGCCTTTTTCAATTAAAATAAAGTATACAAATATTTCTCAGGTAATCATCATTTTAGCAATATAGTAAATGTAGAATTGACAGAGATGTTCTAGTCAGTGGACTAAGGTATTTTAAATGTATTATGTGATATATATATAAAATTATGTGAATGTGATGATTAGTTTTAAAAAGGCTTCTCAAAGCTGGATTCATTGTTAAGCCCATTTGCAAATGGTTTCTCTGACAGTCTTGGTTTTAGAAAGTTTTGCCTGGTGCTTCCTTAATTACAGAAATGAAAAATGTTAATTTTTGTCTTTTGATTACTGATGAAACAAACCATTTTCTAGTTATCAATTTGACATGACTGATTTTAAGTAATGCTAAGGGAAAGGATAAAATTATTACCGGTGTCTGATAATCTCAATGCAACCTGATAGCCAACACAAAAACTAACAGTTCTTACAGGGATTTCTACTGGCATCAAAGCTAAGAAGGAATAATGCCATTTTCCGGTGGTTTTGTTGACGTATTTAAGGTGGAACTGTTCATCATGTTTGAGTCAAATTAGCATTCTTATTAACCTCAGTTAATAAAGCTCCATAAACCTGATAAATCTCATCTCATCAGCTTGATTATTTTATTGTTCTTCTAAAGTCCACAGAACTAAAGGAGTTTCCCAGTTGACAGCTCCCCCCCTTGCTATCTATCTGTCTGTCTCTAGTCAAGTTTTCAGGTTTATGTTTCTGAACGAAATATAATATTAAAGATGTGATAAGCAGTTAGAAAGGAAGAAGGTGGGATGAACTGCAAATTTTAAGGGAGGAAGGTGCCAGGTGGTTGAAGAGGGGAAGAGAAAATATAGGAAATGCAACACAGGAATGGTAGTATTTTTACATGTGTGCAGAGTCAGAACCTCAACACCATCCGTGACCATAAGGCCATTGTGCTGTGCATTTCGTGCTAAATAAGCAGCTCAAGAGAACTTGCAGCTGTGGTACAGATACACAGAGAAGAGATACAGAGATACAGAACAGAAGATATATTTGAATAAGAGGGGTTAAAGGGGCTCTCTGATAGCATTAGTCATCATCAAAGACATTAGGCTAAACATTTCAACAGCAGAATTCTTGCCAGAATTTCTACTGGCAACAGAGAAAAGATAATGAGTAGATCAGAGTAGATAATGAGTCAATGCATAAGAAGGAAGTCCTCTAAAATGAGAGAGCTACACAGGAGAAATCATAAAAAAGCTGCTTTGAAATTATACCTTGCATACAATGTGGGCTGATATCACAGGGCAGCTGAGGATAAAGTTGATATTTGCATTGCAATTGAAAATCGCTTTGAAAGAATGAAGGATGGAAAGATGGAATTATTTCAGAAATGTATAACAGGTTTTGATTATGTTATTTTAATTCTTATGTTAAAAATCTCGTTAGTTTGTGGCGGTTTTTTTTGTAAAACCAAACATTTTGTGATTTAAAAGTTTTCTGAGAGATCACCTAAGCTATGAGTAATAGACTCCTTGAGTAAATTTTTTTAAAAGTTTTAACTGAAGATGCAATGTAATATTTATGAGGTATAACTAGTATTATTACTCTCCAGGATCCATAAATCTTGAAAGTGTATATTACTGCAATTAATTAGTAGTTTTCTCCAAAAAGCTGTACAATATGAATAATATAGTTTCCAAATTTGGAAGTAGCTACCCCAAGATTATTAGGGCATATTGATTTTTTTTTTATATATTAAGCCAGTGTATATTTTTTCATAAATCATATAATGGTAGGGATGTTCTGTAGCAATTACTTCTGTAAAAGTGCTGTTTATCTGCTTGCTTGTTCATCCAGATAATGACATGTATATAAATGCATATATAAAAATACATATGATATAAAATTTGTGTATATAGAAATAGAATATGAAATCCTAGCTGATGCTGGACATCTATCTCCTTGTATGTAATAATAGTTAAACAATCATATTTAACACATTAAAAATACAACTTAACAAAATGTATTAGTCTTCATTTTGGATTGTTTTGGGTCACTTTCTGTGCTTGTCCCATCTTCTTCAGGTAATAGGTAGGAACAATCACCATTGCAGTGATGGTCATAAATGTTTCTTGAATATGAATATGTTTCAAGCCAACACATTACACTTTTTTCTGCATTTCTTAAAAACAAAAGCCTATAATGCTATGTTAACTTGTTTAATTCAACATGGAGTTACACAACACATAACTTCTGTAATAAAATTTTATCTATTTTGACATAACAGGGCTTTCTCCTCGAAGTATATCAACCTTCCTTTCTTTCCAAGCCTAAATGTATTGAAGGTAATAAGAGTTCTTTGCTCCTCAGCAAAATAAAACCTTCTTTTTGCTTGTTTTACACTGCCTGTGTTCACCAGGTGAAACTCATGAATGCTCTTTTCCTTTTTTGAGGGTGTTCTTTTCCTCACTTAAGGGAGATTAATTTCTTACTCTTTGACCAGACACTTTAAGCTTTATGCTGAACTATATTGCTTCATGCAGGAAATCAATTAGTTTAGGGATATATTAACAATGCATATGTACCACACAAATACTGATCTTAGTATGTTAAGCACATTATAATCTTGGTAATGAAAAGAGTAAAAAATCATCTTGTATCTTTCATTTTCTAAATGATAGTTATCAGTATGTGAATAATATTGTAATTGCACTCCATTTGATCAAATCCTATATGTCATCAGCCATCATTCAAAGGGAAAACACCCAGCAGCTGATAGCAAAATATAAGAGGTCATTTATAAATCTGCTACTCTCTTAGAACTCCAGAACCCCAGCATTCTTGCAAAGTAATGTTTATTTCTACATTCCAAATTGATCCACAACGTCTGTTTGGGCTTCACATACCCCAGCCAAATAATTATGAATTTGTGTACTATGGATTGCATCATGAATTCCTGTAATACAGTGAAGAATGACCAGATGCTAAAACCATATGATACTACATGGTGGACTAAAACCTAAAATTTGGCATTAGGATAGTACAAACAGTTACAATATCAGGTCTTCATAATTTATAATTCAATGATATTTAGTCCTTTCCCACCCACTTTGGATTTCCATATGCCTATTGTACACATCGTCCTTCCTTATTGCCCACCACCCCCCAAGTTAAGGAAGGAGATGTTTTGGGTTTGTGGTTTGTGGTTTGTTGGGGGGGGGGGGGGAATTCTAGGTGAGAGAGGTGGATATACCATATTGTAAGACTTTTCTTGGCCTTATATCTTCCTTTTCTCCTTGTATACTAGTTCTCTCTCTGCACATTTTGTTTCCCTGGGCATACAAAAAAATATCTAATAAAGATGCCAAAAGAGAGAGCATTTATGCTTCAAAGCAAGGAGAGACCTCTAAAATTGACCTATTCAGTGAATGTTCTGGATAGAAATCCTTAAAAGTACCCGGCTTCTCTGCAGTTACAGGAAGGATTCTTTTCAGCATAAAACTGTCCGGATTCTAATCTCATTTTTGCATGTCTAATAAAGAGCTTTTTTATATTTTGCAATTGCAAACAGCTAGATGAGACAGCTGGTGCATAATGGTATACATGTCCTTTTTGTATTGAACTGGCACTTTGCATTGGAATACAAATGCCTTGGAATTACAGAAATAGCTTTTCATATAGGGCCAGTTATATTTTAAAGTTACAAGATGTAAAGACCAAATGCCATATAAGGCAGTTGATGTGTAATGGCAGCCTGTGCAGAACGGGAACACTCCATGGCTCCCAAGAGGCAGCTGGTTAATAGTGCACAGATTTAAATGTATTTGGCAATGGTTGCTTCAAGGGGCACTATAAGGATATTAAGCTCAAAGATATTTTATTCATCATTTCCTTAACCTTCATTTGATACAGTCTGATATATATTGCTACGTATAACGTGCTGCCTCATTAGTATTTCACTAGTTTGAGCATACTGAAAGGAAATGGATGACATTCACCAAGTCCTCACATAATATATATAAATTCAAGGTCTCTTGTTACTTTTGGATGAGAGCATCTAAGAAGTAAAGCAAATTTACAAGGAAAAAAGCAGGTAGGTTATCTTTATAGAGCAGATTATCTATACTGAAAGTAAGATAAATTTAGTTTACTTCACAACAAAAAGTGGTCATCTTCTCCACATTCAGCTTCTAAATTAAAAAACAGCTACCTCCAAATACAGTAACAGCAGTGCTCCTAAAACCATTTTTTTTTGGTTTCAGACCATTTTTTCTTTTCAGGAAAGATAGTGATAGGGAGAAAGAATTATAATCAATATTAATCATGGTAGTGATTAAAAAACATGAGTCATTCAGGTTTTCCTGTTTAGTGAATTGCCTTTACCAAGGATTGGATTGGAATGGAGCCATTTATGCTTTAGAGGGATGTCTTCTAAATGGTGACATCTGAATACATATGCATTTTAGAGACATCTGTTAGGTAATAAGAGTTCTTTGCTCCTCAGTGCTTAATTCTTTTTTTTTTTCTCTTTTTTTCTTTTTTTCTTTTTTTCAGGATCCCACTGAGTGTCATGGGATAAAGTCTGCTTGAAAGCATCATTCAGGTAAGCAAGTGCTTGGCTATATCTCACCTGTTTTAACTCCATAGATGACTGGTATGTGCTTCTAAAATGAACCAAGAACACTGGGGCAGGGAGTGTGTGTTTATGTGTGTGTAGCTTACCCAAAGTATACACAACACATGTGCCCTTCTGTAATGGTTTAAATATGCATTGAAAAGTAATAAAAAATGACACAGGAAATCATAGTTTTACATTCATATAGTACATTTGGGGTAGGAGAAAGGAATGTGATACTAAACCACATAGGTTACATACAGAGAATCAGAGAGATGAGCTCGGAGTGGCAGGAATGATGAGGCTATTGGGGACCAACTGAATTAGAGACCTAAGCTAATGAAAACAGTAGCTCTTTGCAGGGGAAACATATCTATCTATATATCCAAGACTGAGCAGAAGGATGAGCCAAAGGCCCACTAAACGTAAAGTCAAGACTTGGGCTCCTTGACCAGCTGGAGTCTTGTTTTCCTCAGTCTAATGTACCAATCACAAATGGACTGGAGGTCCTGGTTTTGGTGAATGTGGTCAGTACAGAGAGTATGTATTAGTCATAGAACAGAAAGTGCTACCCACCCAATATCTCAATCCAGCACAGTAAATAAAATCTGAAAATTACATCAATGAGTGATAAAGTTCTGGTTTTGCCTCTACCACAATATACGTACCTGTGTGGCAACAGACTATTTGATGACCTGACTGAATATGCAGGATAATACTGTCATTCTGACTTATTTCTGATGGAGGAATTGAGTCTAACAGATCTTCTGGCAATCTTTGTAATGTTAAAATAGCTGCAATTTACTCTAAAAATACTGGCTATGGCATCAGTGAATTTTTAAAAAAATTTACTTGAACTGGCAGGAGTCATAAATGACCCACAGTAAGAATTCATTTGAAGATTTTGGACAAGATAAAGATAAATTACCTACCCAAGTGGAAGGGTCCACTTGGTCAAAAAGTCAGAACATAGGTTTAATGACAGTATGTTTAGGAGGTGGGACATCTAATGAGACAAACCCTCCCTTTCTTTCTTCAATTTCCCTCTCCCCAATAATGACAAAGTAGAAATTATGAGGAGTCTGAATGAAGAAGGAAAAATAACAGGTTTACTAAAACCAAAAAGAAACAAAAACAAACACACACACTCCCCTCACAAGTAATAGCAGAAAATATTACCTATCTACTCCTGCCCCCTAGGTAAAACAAAACCTGGAATGATGTTTCGTTTGAGAAGTCCTGTGATGCAAGGGCAGTAGCATGATTTCCAGTGTAGCAAATCATGTGAGGTGATTATCTATCAAAAAAATTATCTGGTTCTTGAGGTATTTGGAAAAATCAAGACACATAGCTCCATCTAGGGAATACATGTCTGGTTTTGGACAGTGTTAAGAACAGTTGCTGTTGCTCTTGAAATGCTGTTGGTAGGAAGATGCACAAGCCAAACTCAAACTTGTCAAAGTTAAGAACTCCATTAATGGATCCAGTTCTCTCATAATCAGAAACTGGAACTAGACAAGAGAAGGTAATCCTTAAATAAATTAGAGAATATGATTTGATTCCTCTGGCGAGATGTCAGATGAAATGTTAGTTGACCACATCCGAGCCAAGCACTAGAGGTTCCCTTGGGAGCTGGTGAGACAAATAGTGATGCTATATGATCTTTCTGATTTTAGCAACAGCAATTTCTCTTCATAAGTTTGTGGAATGAATGGTAACTGCCTACACTGAAGACATAGAAAAGCCAAAACCAACCCTAATGTTCACCACAAAGATAATAAAACCTTTCTCCAGACATCTCTCATGTGGAGTAAAGCAAGGAAGGGAAAAGACAGTGTTAGTCATTCCACAAATATTTACAGTTTAGGAAGAAAGGCTCACCTCCACAGGAAAATTTATTGCCAGAGTGTTTCAAAGATCAGTTAAGTCATGGAGCAACCCAACTAAGTCTCATTCATTCATTGTATGTAAACTGTCTCCACTTTTCTCAGATAATTTAACATTTCACACATTAAATATGTAAGAACAAAACCTCCAACTGGACTAGTTTTCCTGCTAGTACCCAGAAGTTCATGAGATGATATCCATATCAGACAGAAATTCCAGACAATGCTAATGACAATATCTGAGTCCAGTGCAAATGCAGGACTGTCACTGAGCTAGCATATACCACTAATTTACCTCAGCCACAAGATCATCAACCTACTCAGGCAATACTGTATACATTTCTCTGCCTTCAAGGGAACTGTTGTAAACTATCATTGCTCCTTTTTCTTCTTCTAATTAAGTTCTTCTTTCACCATGAAGTATGACTGAATAGAAAAGATTAAGTTTAAATAGGTCAGAAAATTAGCACAGACGTTTTGACTAAATATGGAGGGAAATGCTATTTCCAGATACAGTTGTTTAGTGTTTTCCAATGCAGCAAATTCTGAAAACTAATGAGAAATGGTAATTGTTAATTTCTGTGTTCAATTTAGTGAATACTGTGTTGTGCTTGTCACATTTTTCCCTTTTAAATATGCAAGTTAGGTTTACAATGGTAAATGAGTAGGGAATATGATTTGAAGTAGTGTAAATGTGAAAATATGTCTCTCATAAATTATGAGGAGAGGATAGCAAGGCATTTTAGTACTTTGCCTCCCAAATGATCCTAAGACTGTTACAGGCAAATACCATTTCATCTACCTCCGTAGGACAGTTGTCTTTTACAATGCAGGGGAGCAATTGCTGACTGCAACGTTATACAGGCTTTTAAGAAAAGCAATGAGTGTTACATGTAATTGAAAAGCAGAGCAAAATTTATACAATTGTAAATTAATGGAATAGAGGGAGTTTGTGCAGGGAACCAGAGCTTTATAACTCCTGAAAGTGCTGACATGGAGGTATTAGCAACAAAAGGATCTGTAAGACTTGCACTTAAATCTCATTTGAGATGCATCATCACTAATGGCATAATGCCTTTTGATTCTTTAAGGGGATTTTATCTTACTGTAGACCCCACACAGCAGAAATCCATTTAATGACTTGACCCTGATGAGTTTCTGTTAGAATATCTACTTTAATGACCAAATGTAAGTGAGACTAATTTAAGAGATCTGATAATATTTTAGTCTAAGGTACTGGGAATGATTTTCAGCAATGTGTGTATGTATACAATTATAAGCATGAAAATGTCAAAATTGCAATTACGGATCAAATATTCGCATGTGGCTATGGCTGGCCAAATGCCTGAGCTACCGTGTTTGTTCGCTAATTTGTACTACATGAAGACTCAAATCAGGGGTCACTATCTTAAAATTTTAGAATAGCATCTGAATAGATGTTTAATACACAGAGGATGCAATATTAAACATTTTTTCCTCTGTTCTTGTGCTAATCACAACTTTGACAGTATTTAATATTATTAAAAGCATAATTACTTTGGAAAAAAAAGTGCTAAGTCTGGATTCAGTACACATCAAGTGGTGGCAGGTCAGCTGTTTGCTCTACAGTGAGTGATTTCTGAATCAAGTAGGAAGGGAAATGGCAATATGAAGATTTCTGGCACTTCTGCTATAACTTGGTATTGAGGCATGAAGTACTTATTGGCAAGAGGCACCTGCAGCTGAAGAGGGGCTTATGCTGAATGCTTGAATGAGAGTTGGAACTAGGAAATAACACAGCCTATGAACTGCCAATTGTCTGTAGAAGAAATATTCACCTGTTTATATCTAATACAGTTAAATAGTTATAAGTATTTATCCATAGGAGGGGACAATAGTCTTCTCATGGAGCAAGGTTGGAGAACTCCCAAAGATTTCAGTGTTAACACTATGATTTCTCATAATACTTAGGACTCTATCTGTGTTGGAGCACAAAGTTCTTTGCCAAGAATAAGAGTTCTTGTACCTGGAATGAGAGCTTTTTCCTGGATCCTGACATTTAACAGGAAGAATGTGTTCTCAAAGTAATATAAGCAGCTATAGACTTGGTCGGGGTGCTTTTGACATAGATCATAACCTTGAGTCTCATCCCTGAGGTGAGCTCACTTCCTGCAAGATTGTTATCAGGATATTTTTTGACTTCTGTTAGAATAAACTCTCTCAAGAGGAGTTGAATGAGGGAGTAGCTTTTGGTGACTCCTAGCTCGACATGTCACATAATTGCTTGTATGAACTGCACAATATTGAATGTATATATAACCTTTGACAAGGAGGGTATGGTTCTCTCCTGAGGATATGAATCTTAGCTTCTCTGCTGCATTCTGTGGCAGAGGGGGTTTGGTTAATAAGTGAATCATGTGTCCTGTGCTGCAGGAAAATAACTCTTTTAAATGCACTGTTTTTACTATTCTCTGTTAGGTCATCTGCTGCATTTTAGGAGAGTGGGAATGAAATATTTTCATTAAAGAACTCAGAGACTTTAAAACCTCTGACCTTTAAATCTTAAAATAAGAGACATAGTAGAAACTAGATTACGTAAGTATGTAGTTGAGTTTGAAAGGAACAATTGTATTTTTTTGACCCAGCAAAAACAGAAGGGCAAGGATGCTAGATTCTGGATGCCAATATCTAAATAGTAATATTGAACTATTAGGCCATAAATAGTAATATTGAACTATTAGGCCATTCACTGAAGGCCTTACAAACAACTGCTGGATTTGCATGTGTAGATCCACTTTTAGGTTATAAGTTATGTGAGTCCATTAGTGGGGCACATAGGCTCCCTCTACAAGAGTTCAGTCTGCAGAGCAGGAATCACCATAAGCAGAGGCAGAAAATGCAGAAGAAAAGTATGTTTAATACACTTTGTTCGTCTCTGAAACAAAAAGATTTTTATTATAGTCACGTGCTTCACTTTTCTTGACTCTTTCAGTTCTTGGACATTTCTGAAATTCTATCAAAACAAAGGCATTTCAAGCCCTGAAAAATCTCTTTCTAGCTAGGTACAGAAGCAGGACTTTATGTCTGGAGTTTTACAAGCAGAGACTTGTATGCTCAAGGCCTTTGGGTTTTACAGTTAGAGAGTGCTTGGGAATAAAGTTCTTTTATTTGAGTGCTTATAATGCTCTTTTGTGTTACACTTCAGGTTTTTAGGCCTTCTTTTTTTTTTTTTTTTTTTTTTTTTTTTTTTTTTTTTTTTTTTTT
>NW_020955961.1:53075-56737 GCF_003031625.1 Empidonax traillii | reverse complement strand
TTTTTTTTTTTTTTTTTTTTTTTTTTTTTTTTTTTTTTTTTTTTTTTTTTGTGGAATATGTTCTTCAGAAGGAGCAACAGCATGAGTACTTGAAGGATGCCATTACCATGTGTGACAGATTGTGCCTGGATTCCTTTCTCTGTTAGTCTACTAACTAGGTTTGCAGTTCACCTGATCTTATTTGTTTACCTCCTAAAAACAATTGAAGAATTTGTGCTCTTATTAACCAATATAAACAAGTGTTTGAAAAACAACTATAGAAACTGGTCGTTCCCTTGGCTTAGATAGAATAGAAAGCCTGCTTTACTGTTCTGCATCAGTAGTAACTTGTTAAGGAATTAAGGCTGTGACATAGGAGTGACAAACATAAGCCTAAATTATCTATGCAAAGAAGCCCTCTATTTCAAATTGAGGGAGATTTTTCAGAGTTTGAGTAAGCACTATTTTTTACCATAACAGTTCGATAAACTTCGCTGGATGTCATGCTTTTTGAGGGACATATTCTAATTCAAGATGATCTGCTCCATGACCTTCCCTGGTACCAAGGTCAGACTGACAGGCCTACAGTTCCCTCAGTCCTCCTTCCAGGCCTTCTGTAGATAGGCATCACATTTTCTAAACTCCAGTCAACTGGGACCTCCCCACTTGACTGCTGCTGAATGATTGAAAGTGGCTCAGTGAACACTTTTGCCTGCTCCCTCAGTACTCTTGGGGGTATCCATCCAGCACCATGGACTTGCGGTGATCTAAGTAGCTTAGCAGGTTGCCAACTGTTCCCTCCCAGTGGATTAAAGGGGTTTTATTCTGCTCCCAGATCAGGAGGGTGAGTACCTTTAGGACACTTGGTCTTGTTGTTAAAGACCAAGACAAAGAAGGCATAAGTTGTCTTAACCTTCTCCCCATCCTTTGTCACTGTGTTTCCTCACACAAACAATAAAGGATGGAGATTCTCCTTCACGCTGTTGCTGATGCATTTGTATAAACATTTTTGTTGTATTTTACAGAAGTGGTCAGATTAAGCTCTATTTGGGCTTTGGCCCTTTTAATTTTCTCTGTACATAACCTCACAACATCCTTCTTGTCCTCCTGAGTTGCCTGCCCTGCCTTTCAGGGTTGATACACTCTCTTTTTCTCACTGAGTTACAGCCAAAGCTCTCTGTTCAGCCAGGATGGTCTTCTTCCCTGCCAGTCTGTCTTTCGGCACAGGGGATGGCCTGATCCTGTACTTTTAAGATTTCTTTCTTAAAGCATATGCTAATTGGGCAAAGTGATTTCCTGAGGCTGCAGGCAGCTTCGTCCATTTAAGGTCCTTAAATGGGACTTAAATATTTCGTTAAAGAGGTTGAAAATATGTAAAAAGGAGACACTTTACACCCTGACAAAAAGATGAAAGAAAGTCTCAAAAATATAACGTACCGTCATGACTCCATTTCAGTCACGGATTTAGTTTATAGTTTTATTGACTTAAGAAATCCTCACAAGTCAATTGACTATCAGCCCTTTAGTGTAGCTGAAAAATAAAAACAAATCTGTCCTTTAAATGATTCTTAAATGTCAGGAGTAAATTATGTAGTAAATTACATAGTACGTAGGGGAAAAAATTCTACACTATTCTGAGCTAATATCTTGGTGGAGCTGTTCTGAATTAGGGGCTTGATTCTCGTTGTTTTGGCATAGTGCCATCAATGTGAGCTAAATGTATGCTAGCATCCTGCATTTGAATACTCTTTGACTGACTCCTGTTTCTTGCATCCCCAAGGATACAGATGGCAGCCAGTGAATAAACAGTAAGCTGGGTGTGTTGCAGGGCTTCCCTGTGCTGGGGAGATGAAGATGCTGTTTCTCCTTTAGCAACAGACAAGTCTGAAGACTTAAAAAAGGAGGCAACTCAGCAGAGACTTTCACTACATTAGATCTCAGCAGATGTCTGAAGATAAAAAGTCATTACTTCTCAAGTGCAGAATCAAAAGATATTTAAGAATTATACACTGTGAATTATGTATTTGTGTTCTTCTCAAAGGGAAAAATTAGAAATGCTAAGGGTGCGACTTGTTCAGTTATAATTACTGAGGTGATATGAATTAACTAAATAAATACACTTTTTTTATTTTGGTACAATTTTATTTTTGTTAAATTTTATTTTCCTGGAAAAGTTCTAAGGGTTCATGGAAATGAACAAAGTCTTTTCTTTAATATTCCCTTTTTAGGGTGAGAAGAAGTGACTGGAGGACCTGAAGATTGGAGTTACAAGAAATCTTCATTTAGACTGCTAAGATTAAGTAAAATAGGAATAGGCTGTCTAGTCCTATTCAGAAGCTTCATGTAAACCTTAGTTTCTGACACCTATTAGTGCATTTGTTTAGTTATAATGTCTGCTACTTGTATTTGGTAGTAGCAGAGATCCAGATATAACTTCTGAAATTTTTTGGAGACTCAAAGAGATTAAAATTCCATTCTATAGGCATTTTGATATCTAATATAATCTTTCATAATTTTCTCTTGCATCTTAATGTAAATACTTCTAGTTCTCTGTAGCAATTAATCCTAACATAATTTTCAGGACAGAAAATCAAATGCATGCAAGTGATTAATTAAAATGGGAAAATGATGACTTGACTTATCCAAGATCAGAAGCAAATACCAGCTTTCTTCCTCTAGAAATTGGTCCAAATATCACTGCTGGAGTATGTCTTAGCAGCTCAAACACTCATTTTTGAATCATGACTTTCCTTTCTATCCATTAAAAAATTAGAGACTGTTTATAGACTTGGAATCTTTGGATTTGTTTCTGTTCGTGACATGTTTTTATGATCAATAAGCTATATGTTCTGTGCTAAATTATCTCCCATGCATGTGAGATACTAAAACCTTAAAGTGCCTAACACAGTCTCATACTTGCTGCTGTCAGCATTCTCTTCCTCTTTTGAAGATGTAGTGTTTTTTTTTTAAGTCCCTTCCTGGCAATGTTTTCAAATCAGGAGGAATAGGTACAGTTTATATAACTTATGGATTAATTTTGATGAATTCCCATCAGCAGTTTTTAGAACTTCTTTTCATTTACTCTTCCAAGTGTTTACAAATACTCTAAAATTATCATTTGTTTCCGAAGTCACTAGCAGTGATCTTAGTCATGTTTCTTTACCAACTTTTCAATTGCTAATATAGGAGATTTATGTTCTTTTTTGAAATCTTCCTTTTGGTACCAACAGATAAGGCAATTGTATTTTGCTAAGTAGCAATATGTTGAAAATTGTAGTAGACTCTGTTTCTTACTGATATTCTAAGCTATCCAACACTCCGCTCTGCAGTTATTTTGTTTTTCTTTCTTTCTTTTTCTTTCTTTCTTTCTTTCTTTCTTTCTTTCTTTCTTTCTTTCTTTCTTTCTTTCTTTTTTTCTTTCTTTCTTTCTTTCTTTCTTTCTTTCTTTCTTTCTTTCTTCCTTTCTTTCTTCCTTTCTTCCTTTCTTCCTTTCTTCCTTTCTTCCTTTCTTTCTTCCTTTCTTCCTTTCTTCCTTTCTTCCTTTCTTTCCTTTCTTTCCTTTCTTTCTTTCTTTCCTTTCTTTCCTTCCTTCCTTCCTTCCTTCCTTTCTTTCTTTCTTTCTTTCTTTCTTTCTTTCTTTCTTTCTTTCTTTCTTTCTTTCTTTCTTTCTTTCTTTCTTTCTT
>NW_020955961.1:44819-52546 GCF_003031625.1 Empidonax traillii | reverse complement strand
CTTTCTTTCTTTCTTTCTTTCTTTCTTTCTTTCTTTCTCTTTCTTTCTTCTTTCTTTCTTTCTTTCTTTCTTTCTTTCTTCTTTCTTTCTTTCTTTCTTTCTTTCTTTCTTTCTTTCTTTCTTTCTTTCTTTCTTTCTTTCTTTCTTTCTTTCTTTCTTTCTTTCTTTCTTTCTTTCTTTCTTTCTTTCTTTCTTTCTTTCCTTTTCTTTTGTTTTTAAGAAAAAAGAAGTATCCATTTCCTTCATCATCACGTTTTTGTCTCAGTTTCTTCCCTGAATGCTATTAATCTGAGTTATACGACTCATTGATTTTTTTTTCTTTTCTTACTCTGGTACATGGAATTTTTTTAAATAGTAGAAGTCAAAACACTGGCAGGACACATAAAGTAGGAAAGAGCTATAGTGAATGAACAGACACATGTATTTTCCCCTCTTCTTCTTAAGTTGTAAATTGATTGATCCATTATGGAACTCTGAATATTGACAAGATGTGACTGAAACTCAAGCCAAACTACAGACTGAGTTAACCAAGTAACTCAATTCACTGATGGAAAAATTTAAAATTCCTTTGGAAAGGTATATCTGATAAAAGTCAGTGTTGAGTTAGGACAAAAAAAAATCTTTTAAAAATTCTAAACTAATTACAGGCAAAAAAACTTCCTGGATTTTCAGGTTTTTGTTATTAACCAAGTCGGTAAGTTACCTTTTACAGATTCACTTCAACTACTCTATGTGTCTAAGCATCGTATAGCATAATTTTCACCCCACACTTTTCTTCTCCTGCTCTGTCTTTAGATATTCATGTTTTGCTTTACTTGTAATTTTTATTTCCAAAAGGAAGGAAAACTACATCTTGGATGGTTTTCTAAACCTCATGGTGTCACAGATCATAAAGGATTTCCATTTCCTTAGCTTGGACATCACTTACCCTACTCTGTCTTCAGGTTGTGTTGTTGCTGTCTGTTTTTACCTGAATAAATCATTCATTAAAATCAAAATAGTTTCTCTTATGGTAACTAAATTCCCTAGAAACAGTCTCCTGGAAATTGCTTGCTAATGCTGAGAACACTTAAAAATTTTCAGTCTTTTATAGCCATTAAGCCATTGCCTTATACAGTATCTGAATTAGCTGTATTATTCATCAGCTTTGAATTATTACAAATCCTAACACTTTTCACAAATATCAGAGCAAAAAGGAAGTTATAGTTCAAATTTATAAGTAACTTATGTAATTAAGTTGTGCATAACTACTTTGGCAGTCTAGAATAGGAGAATGGATTGCAACATGTTGTTTAGTGCATAAAAACATTGCTGTCCTGCAGTCAACTTTGCTGATGTGGTGGGGTGACCTTGGCTTGTCTGCAGGACCCCACCCAACCACTCTCTCAGTCTCCCTCCTCGACCAGACAGGGGAGGAAATAGGATAAAAAGAATCATATGACAAGATAAAGGCAGGAAACTCACCAGTTACCATTATTGATAAAATAGACAAAATTTAGGAAAAATTAATTTAATGTATTGCCCATTAAAATGGAGTTGTTTTGTGTGAAACAAATAGCAAAAATAAAACATCCTTTGCTACCTTATAATTTCTTCTCGGGCTCAATATCACTCCTTCATCTATGACTCCTCTACCTCCTTCTCCCACAGTGAGCAGTGCAGGGTGATGGGAAACTGGAGGGTGCAGACTGTCCATAGCAGCTCCTCTCTGCTCTTCCTTCCTCCTCACACTTTTCCCTGCTCCAGCCTGGATCCTTTCCCAGGGGCACAGGGAAACACCTTCCCCAGCGGGGTCTCTCCCAGGCGTCAGGGCCATCCCTGCAGGGGTCTCTCCTTCCGCTCTGCCCTCCTTCCGCTCTGCCCTCGGGGCTACTTTTTGCAAATCACATTCCACAGACCTTTGTAAACAAAGCATCTTCAAAACACCTAAAATTCTCCACTTATCACCTCTCTAGTACTATGAGTTTCTCTTTAACTGTGAGAGGGCTTTTTTTTGTACGGATGTCTATTAAATTGTAGTTTGATATTTGTTGCAAACAAGTTTCAGAGCTGTTTTGTGTCTATGACTGTTCATAGAGCACGTAGGAAGTACTGAAGTGATAGGTAAATTTTCAATAAGCTACCCTGAGGTAAAAGAGTATTACATTTACTGTAACATCAGAGAACATCGGTTTAAACACTTGGCAATATATTTTGGACCTGATATCACCACCAAAAACCAACTTTGAGTTCCTAAACTTGTCAAAAATTATATTCAGGGACAGGTTTTTTTCAATGCCCTCAAATACAAAAATGTTGTCTTAAAATACTTGAAAGATACTAGTTACAACACATAAATCACTTGTGTTAGGACCTTTAACTGTAAAAAAACACCAACTTCCTAAATTGGTCTTGAAGGTACTGGAAATGCTAAAAATGATACAGGAGCGGTGGTCTTGACATATTTCAGGATATCTTGTGTCTAATGTAGCTATGGCCCTACAAATTCACTTCTGCTTTGTGTGCCTTAAAGGAGAAAATCTAATTTCCTGTTTCCTTCCACAAGGCTTCTGTAAATGTTATAAGTCCAGGAATTTTCTTTTAGTAAAAAGGTTTAGTAAGAAATAAGCTATACAGCACAGCTTAAGGAAGGTGCTGAGTGTGATGACATGCAGGAAATGGCTGTAGACAGCGCTCCTGTCAAGTTATGATACCACTAAGATTGCAGGAAAGCTGTAATACCTCTAAAGAACAAAATGGAAGTGTGGGATCTCCGTGCAGAGGAGAGCAAATGTTATTTTTTTTGCCATCACTAGCATAATCCTGCTGATTCCCTAGTGCCCTGGGATGCAAAGTCTGAGACATGTTGGACCTGAGCCTGGCACGGATGGCATTGGCTGCCCTGGCTGCTTTGGAATGACTCGTATCTTTGCGGTAAGCTGGAGCTGTGTGATACCATTTGTGCAGACAGTGTGACAACTGTTGTCATTGCTGCATGTCCAACTCCAGCCTGGGTTTTCCCAGAGGCTTCAGGTGGCCAGGAAATGCTAGCCATGCTAGCCATGCTACCCTTAGGGCCTGGAGAAGAATGCAAAGGGTTTCTGAGGAAAAGTATGAAAATAAACCTAAGCAGGCTTAGGGCTGAGGAGGAGGAAGTCCCTTTCATGGATAGTGAACACAGTATCTCTCCTGGGAGAGACTTGAAGAAGGTGATGCCTTTTCACACCCACCTCCACTCTTGTTTCTTGATTTTACACCATACCCCCTTGTTGCTTTTCCTCTCTAATCTTTCAGCTACTGATGATCCCATCTCACTCAATTTAACCTTGTCTGGAGTTTTAAATTGTTTATCTCCAAACATTCCTACAGTTTTTTTTCTCTCTGCTTAAAATTTTAATGAAGTTTGAGCTAGAGTCAGGCAGTTTTGCCACATCAGTGCTGGGTCTTTGATCCTTGATATGCAAGCAGTTAAACCTCTGTGCGGGGACCAGGAAGTTTAAAGCAGGAGTCTGAAGAGAGAGTTACACCTCCATTTCTTATGGACCATGGTAACATTGACATGGTCATGGTTGTGCTTGGTAATAGAGTCTGGAATGAGGTTAAGTCTCTGCTTGCTCCTCTGCCTAGTGGAAAGCAGCCACCAGCAGAGCTGGTGATCTTCTTAGTAGCAGCAATCCAGCTGATAATGATAGATTCTGAATGGTTGCTTCTACCTGACAAAAAAGACAGAAAACATCTATTTAAAAAATGAAAAATTCTTTCAAACTGAATTTGGAAATGAGATCCCTTCAAAGGATCTTATGCATTTATAAGTAACATGAATCAATTTGCAAGACAGCAAAATATTCTTTCAATTATTTCGGTATATAACATTGAAATGCATGACTGGTCAGACAATTGAATGTAATCTAATGTAATTAAGAGTACCAGTCTAGTGTGATAAAACTTTAATAGATGATTATGTGTTTAGAATCAGTGGATCAGTTCCTACAGTAGGAAATATTTAAATTGCAATCAGACTTTGCATTGGTATAACTGATAGAAAGTTGGTAAGTACCTACCAATTCTCTCAGCTGATAATATTTGGCAAGTTCCATACAGGAATGAGTTTTGGCTTGTGTAGCAAAATTGCCTTCTCCTAATTTGATTCTTCTCTTGCTTAACTGAAAAGTATAATTTAGAAGGAAATACATAAAAATTTCAAATGATGTGTTTCTATTTTACAGGCTTTTTACTTGGCTTCAACATCACTAATGATCTCTGTTTCATAGTTAGAACACACAAGATGGTAACTTGTACATTCTCAGCTTACAAAAAAGCAGTTTTTCAAGTAGTTTGTATAGTAATATTTTCCTCTGTAAATGAGTAGTTTTTGCTAATGTGCATGTGATTTCCCTGTCTCTCTTTTAAAACTGGCTTTTTATCTTGCACATCATCTTCAAACTAAACTTCTAGTTGCAGAAAATCAAAGCAAATAATTACAGTGAGAGGCTATTGCAAATGAAATCGGGATTTCTGAAATTTCACTATTTTTTTTCCCCTTAACATGTTCTCCTTCCTTCATTGTTGGAATCAGAAAACAGTGTACTTTTTATATCTGATATATTGTGTTGCTCCAGGATTTATTAATCTCTTAGGAGTTATTTTTTCATTTGGATGCCATGTCTTCTGCTCACTCCAAGCATTCGTTCTTCCCCAAAGCTTTCTTTCCCGAGGTCAGTTGTAGTTTATTCATACACTAGCAGACAGAACATTGTTTCAAAACAGTTCAGCTAATAACATCCCATTTCGTATGGGGGTTTCTTCTAGGGTTTCTCCCCTTCTTTCTCTTCTTTGAACCCTAGTTGTCCCCCAAACCTGTAACATCTGCCACTGGACCAAGGACAAGAATGGCTCTGCCACTGTAGATCAGAGTGTCCTTATGGCCAATGTCAGTTGTCAAACAATGTGTGATAGCAGTATTTTTCTTGCATTTCCCAGTGCAGGAACTTACTCTGTCTCTAAAAAGCCTATTGGAATTTAATTCTCTTTTGAGGTCTTTACTGCTCTGTCAAGGCTGGATAAAATAGTCCCATTGGTCACAAGTTTACTAAGACTGTGCTGAGTTGGTATAATGAACTGAAGCAGGAATACACAATCAATCTTAGAAAACCTTAGAAAATTCTGCAATTTATTTTGTTTATCTGGAATCATTCAACAACATTGAATAAGCAATGAAATTTCTGACATATCTCTAACAGTTTAATAGAAGACACTATTTTCCTAAACATTGTCACTTTTACTATCAGCCATGTATTAGGTTCCAGTTCAACAGCTCTTATAATTTAGTTTTGACAAATTGATATCTTACTTATTGTTGAAGTATTTTTCTTATCACCTTGTGGTTAAAAAAAAAAGGCTCTCTTCTCAATGGTAAAGTAGTGTAAAATAAGGATTTGAGAGAGAAGTACAATACATGTTACTAACCGAGACCAAATCATGAAAATTTTACTCATGATTCGTGTTCGGTATCTAGAATGACCAAGTATATTTTGGTTCATATAACAAGTCATAACGTCTCGTACTAACTTGTACAGACACTATTAAGGACTACACATGTATCTGTGGTTGGGGGCTGTCATTTTTGTGATCACTTAAATGAAAAAAACCCTCATCTGTGCAGATGGCTTTTTTCTATGGGCATTTTAGTGATTTGACTAATTTCCTTTCAGGGGATAAATTGCATATGTTGTAGATAAAATAAGGCTTTTGTGTGTAATGAGTATTTTTTAAGGGAATAATAATATAAGCATCAATCTTAACTTTTCTTGAGCAATAGCTAGTTTTAAAACTTTGATGCAGTTTTAACTATTTGATCAAATTATGAGCCAGATCTTAGTTTTGAATTATCTTGCCTTGATATAATTTGGACAAAAAAGTATTTGTGAGTGAAGTGAGCTAAGAAAGTATTAGCTGTTCTCTAAAATTCCACATAATTGCAGAGCTATCTGTATAATAAAATATTTTTGTACTGTTGAAACTAAGGCAAAATAGGAACTCATAGAGAAGGAAGAACATTTAGTTTGCTTACTCAGATCAAATATACTGTATATTGCAAGAATGTTAAATTGTCACAAAATGCCCCTTTGAATTACTGCAGATGCAGATGTCTCCTCATTTCTTCTTTAGAGTGTTCTCATCAGTTCTAGCTTCAGCTAGGCTAGGCTTATTGTAGAATGGTTTGGTTTGGAAGGGACCTTAAACATCATCTAGTTCCAACCCTCCTGTCTTGGACTGAGTCACCTCTCAGGAGATTGCTCAGAGTCCTATCCAACCTGGCCTTGAACACTTCCAGGCTCCTCTCCAACTCTATTGTAGCCCTCCTTCAGGTACTGGAAGGCTGCCTTCTCCTTTTCAGGCTGAAAAATCCCAATTCTTTCAGTTTTTCCTCTTAGGAGGGATGCTCCTGTCCTCTGTCATCTTTGTGGATTCCTCTGGACTCACTCTGACAGGTCCATGTCCTTCTAACACTGGGGACCCCAGAAACTGGATGCAGTACTCCAGATGGGGTCTCACAAGATCTGAACAGAGGGGTAGAATCAGCTCTCTTGACCTCCTGGCCACGCTGCTTTTGATGCAGCTCAGGATGCTCTTGGCTTTCTGGGCTGCAAGTGAACATTGCTGTCTCATGTCCAGCTTTTCATCCACCAGCACCCTAAAGTCTTTCTGCTCAGGGCTGCTTTCAGTGAGTTCTCTCAATCTGTACTCATGTCTGCGATTACCCTCACCTTGGGTACAGGACCTTGTATTTGGCTTTGGTGAACTTCCTGAGGTTTGTATGGGCATACCTCTCAAGCCTGTCGAGGCTTCAGCAGAGGTTGCGCAAATCAATATATTGGGGTGCTTGCGAAGTGTTTGTTGCATCTAAACATAAATAACCTTCACGTTGCAAGCAAATTTTTAAACAATTTATGTATAGCTTTTTTATGTATGTAAATGTATACTTAGAGTGTGAACATTCATTTTGCTAGTTCACTTGTCTTCTGATGGTGTTTGTATGTCACAGTCACTATAAATCTAAAAATCATTTCTCTGGGGTTTTGTCCTTCAAATTACCTCTTCCTTGAACTTTTATGCAAAAAAAATAATTCAAATACCCATACTATTTTAGAACTTGTGTGGGAATATGAGATGGTGGTTTAAATGTTTCCACTTCAAACAGTTTTAAATGCCTACTGGTAGAAAACTTGTTCAAGGTGTATGTTTTATTCAGAGCAGATCCAACTTTGATCTCACTGATACGCAACAGTTACTGCAATATTTCAGCAGAGAAAATGTACTTTTATCATTTGCACAAACAAACACGTTTGTCCAAATTTCTCATATCTCTCTAAAAAGTAGATTTCTGCTCAGAAGCTTTTTGACTGCATGGTAAATTTCTAAGTGCCTTTTATTAATTTCTCCTCACTAAGTCTACCTAGGCTTTACTCTTGGCTCTTCTTTTGCTTCCCTCAGACCTTCAATGATCAAAAAAAGTTTTCTGTCTAGGTGCATATACTGTTTGGATTGCCCAAGTGCCTGCCACAATCCAGATTGGGATTATTTGGGTTCTGCTACTGCTGGGTTTCTGTGGGTTTTGTAAGCAGTTTCTGCTTTTTTTTTTTTTTTTTTTTTTTTTTTTTTTTTTTTTTTTTTTTTTTTTTTTTTTTTTTTTTTTTTTTTTTTTTTTTTTTTTTTTTTTTTTTTTTTTTTTTTTTTTTTTTTTTTTT
>NW_020955961.1:37541-43782 GCF_003031625.1 Empidonax traillii | reverse complement strand
GCAAAATACACATTTTCTAGTTGCTTGAATGACCAAAAAAATTATAGACAATTTGATGTCAGGGTTTAATCCCATCTGTCAGCTAAGTGGTTTAACACAGCAACTCACTCACTCCCATGCTGTGGGACGTGAGAGAGAATCAGAAGGGTAAAAGTGAGAAAACTCATGGGTTGAGATAAAGACAGTTTAATAGAGAAAGCAAAAGCCATATGCACATGCCATATGCACACATGCAAGCAAAGCAAAACAAGACATTACTTCCCTTCAGCAGGCAGGTATACAGCCAGTTCCAGGAAGGGAGGACTCCCATCTGTACTCCCTCACTGCTTCTAGGGCACCTCTTCACTTGCAGAGCATGAGACACTGTAAAGTCCTTGATTCAGAGTAAGCACTACTTAAACAACCAAAACATCAGTGTGTTATCAACATTATTCTTTTACTTAATCCAAACCTCAGTAATGTGCCAGCTATTAAGAAGAAAATTAACTTTATTCCAGCTGAAACCAGGACACCATCATATGGTATGGAATATCCCTTTAGTCATTTCGGGTCAGCTGTTTCAGTGCACAGAGTTCCCAGCTTCCTGTTGTCATGGGTTTTGTGGCTGAGTTTTGATAGTGTGGGGGCATGGAGGGGTGGGCTATAGAGTGGCTTCTGTTAGAAGCTGCTAGAAGCTTCCCTCTGTCCTATGAAAAGTCGGCGACAGCCAGCTCCAGGAGGGACTTCCAGCTGCTGGCTAAAGGAGAGCCAATGGAGTGCGCTTCTATGATAACATTTAAGAACAGAGGAAGAGAGGAATGTTGCACAGAAGAAATTCCTGCCGGAGAAGAGAGGACTGAGAACATGGGATAACAACGCAAACTCCAAGGTCAGTGCAGCAGTGTGATGGGGAAGGGGAGGAGGGGGCCAAGGCCCCTCTCCCTTCCTCTCCAGCAGGCGAAAGGCTGAGAACTGAGGCCCTTGCTGCTGGTGGAAGATCACTGGGGTGTGGAGACCTCCTGCAGCTCATGGAAGAGCCCATGCTGAAACTGGTGGTTGCACGAAGGAAGCTGTGACCCCGTGGGAGGCCCAGGATGGAGCAGAGTCTTGCAGGAGACCTGTGGCCCGTGGAGAGGAAAACACACGCTGGAGGAAATTTTACCCAGGTAGGACTTGTGGCCCTGTGGGGAACCCATGCCAATACAGCTCATTTGTGAAGGAGTGATCCATGGGACAGCAGATTGGGAAGAACTGCTGCCCGAGGGGTGAACTCACATTGGAGAGGTCCATCAAGGACTGTTGTCTGTGGTAGGGACCCCCATGGGAACAGGGGAAGGATTCAGTGATGTGGTCCACTTGTAGTCCGTGGTAAAGACCATGGTGATGTAGGTGTCCTCCGAAAGACCATGGATGAGTAACCCACAGGACAACAGAATGGGAAGAGCTGCTGCCCAAGGGATGGACTCCAACAGCAATTGACGCCCCTCCCCCATTCCTCTGCTGTGCAGGGAGGGAAGGAGGGAACACATGCAAGGAAGGAGGGGTGGGGGGGAAGGTGTTTGAAGATTGTTTTATTTCTCACTCTTTGTTTTTTATCTTGTTAGCAATACATTTAAGTACTATCCCTATTTTGAGTCTGTTTTTCCCGTCAGTAAATGAGTCTTCCAATTCTTATCTCTACTCAGAAATTTTTTAGCTGTTTTGTTTTCCTCTCTCCTCTGTGGAGTTGCAGGGTTGAGGGGGGAGGTGATATAGTGGCTTTTGGTGGATATTTGAAAACTGGCCAGGGTCAACCCAATACACATGTGCATCTCTAGCCTTAGAATCATAGAATCAGCTGGGTTTGAAAAGACCTCTGAGGTCATCAAATCCAACCCTTGATCTACTACCACTGTGGTTACTAGACCATGGCACTAAGTGCCACATCCAGTCTCATCATAAGAACCTCCAGGGACAGAGAATCAACCACTTCCCTGGGCAGTCCATTCCAATGCCTGATTACCTTCTCTGTAAAGAATTTATTCCTAATATCTAAACTAAACCTCCCCTTGTTGCTGATGGGGTGATATGAGCAGAAAAGGCCTTGAGGCTGTGTAAGTAGACTGAGCAATGGCTACAATATCAGTGTGTTATCAACACTTTTTACATCACAAATCCAAAACATAGCCCCATATGAGCTACAGTGAAGAAATTTAAGTCTATCCTAGCTAAAACTAGTACAAGTGACAAAGGACTTTGAAAATAAGAGAAGGCAAGGGAATGATGGTGCTCAGTCAGCTTTGGAGACCTCATTAAGAATCTAGCAAGACACTTGCAAACTCTGAATGTAATCATATAAGTATTTCTTGCTAATAACTAGGTGTACAGCTGGCTGTATGAAGAATGGAAGTTGCTATTAGTAATTCTCAAATCCCACTTTCTAATTGCATAGTACAGGTGACAAAGGAAATAGAAGATTATTTAAAGGAAAAATCTGAGCATTGGCAGTGTTTCTCAATGCTACATGGTAATTGCACCTTCAGGAGCAGATCCATCGTATTATGCCTCTAAATTCTCTGACTTCAGTGTTATGTCAGCTGACCCTTCTATTGAGCAGTCCAAGGTGCTGATGAGATATAGCATTTAATATATGTCTAAGAGCTTAAAAGAAATATTCTTTCTGTTTGCTTGATGAGAGACAGTCAAACATTTCCAGAAGATCACAGCCAATACTCTGCATTTTAGAAAGGGAGTCTGTCTCTAACAAACTGACTGTAGCATTAGCTACCATTGAAACAGTTTGCTTCTCTTGCATACTAGCATTGTGGATCGTAAGAGAACTGTAATTGCTTTAGCCTGTAATGAGACTCTAGAATTCAGAAACCTTTCAGTAAAATGATGGCTCTGGAGAAAAAGTTTCCCAGTGAGAGTATTTATATTTGTTCTTTTGACGTACCTAGTCATGGGATAAGGCTTCTGTCATGAAAGAAATCAGAGAAATTCCACTCTAAGCCTTGTCTTCACTCCAAATTTATCTCAGCATTTTCAGAGAATGAAAAGTCAATACCATTGTAATCAGTGCCCATTTAAAACAGCCTATCTGTGTGTTTATTGGGGCTGCTTGTTCATGGTAAAAGATGTCAATGACTAATTACCCTCCCTCTTGGTACCCTGCTTTTCAGAGTGGTGTGGCAGGCTGCAAAGGCATTAAGTATGGTTTTCTATTTAATTCCTCCTTTTTAAGGGGATACATTAGTATAACATCTTCTGGCTTGAGAAGTTCAGTATTTTTATTGGAGCCAACTGAGCCCATCTCAGACGAGTAAGTGGAAAATCCTTGGACTTCTAGATCCTGTGCCAGCATCCAAAACATGCTTTATTGTCTTTCAAGTAGAATATCAGTCCATCAGACACCAGAGGAAAAAGTGCAAGTCACTCTGGAAAGTCAAAGTTTTGCCTTTAGATTAGTGGCAAAATCTGACAAGCTTAGATGTTCTGAGGATATTATTCTTCCGTTACCACCCAGGATCTTAGTAGTAGATTACCTTAATCTGGTTTGCAGGTTCACCCAGACTTATACTTCTTAATCTTCTCCCAGTATTGTCTGAATGCCCCAAAACCTGGACTAAATTACTAAAAATTATCAAATCAGAAATTTTCTGCTCTTCTGTGAATTTCTATTGCTTGTATTTGTGTATAATAAATGCACCTTCAGGCACTGGCAAATGGTTAATAGATTCTATCTGATCTGTATGATTTGGATTATAGTCTTAGATACATGTGCCATTCAGTAGGTATTATGTAATTAATTTTTTAATGATGAAAAGGTCAATTCCCAGGTGCTTTGGAGCAGCTTGGGCTGGCAGGTTGTTCTCCACCCAAAGTCACTGCAACCACCTGTCACTCCAAGGCCAGTAGTGTTGGGTAGTTGCACTATGAAATACACATAAAAACCACAAAGACCATGCACATTTGTGCTAAATAGTCACATCTGCCACCATTTTCTTCTCTAGCATTTCTAAGTTATGTTTTTCACTCACCAATCATTCTACAAATTAGTGTCTCAGAGGTATTTTTGACATTGCCTCTAAGCATCATTTTGATTTTCTTGTTGCCTGAGGTAGGTGTTCAGTTTGTACTTACCATGTAAGTATGCTTTAGAAATTCCTGACTTAGACTACTGATAAACAGAATGGCTGTAATCTCCTACTCCAGTAGCAATGTTTCTGGAGCTTTAAAGCAGTGATCTCTTCTACACAGACACTTTGGAATTTAGCTGATTATGTAAGGAAAGAATTGACTATGGAAATGCACCTTATCTTGGCCATGACAAACTACTGACTCCCGAGCCACAAGCCCCTAGAATGCTCTTGCAGTTTTCCTGAAAGCCATGGGAAATAAACTTTTCATTCAGATATCAACTGTGAATAGAACTATTTTGAACTGCATGACAACACATAACAAAATCCTCCTTTCTCTTTTTGCTGCATGTGTTGTCCTTCCTATTTCTGGAAGAAATTTCCTGTTCCCAGGATACTGTTCCTGTATGGACAGGAATGATAAACTAAAGCCTGCTTGCACTCATACATGAATGGCAGGCCTCTCAATCAGGAGTACCCAGAAGGTGAGTTCACTTCACTGAAAAGGTCGAAGGATCACTCACAGGTGTCCAGTAGAAGAACAGTCACTCACCTGGAAGAGGGATGAAGGCACAGTCCCTGCAAGTCTTCTTGAGTGCATTCCAGGCCCAAGGGGAGGCTTCCTGTCAAAGTCCTGCTGCTCCACGGAAAACCACACATGGTTTCTATCAAAGGCCCCATTTATAACCTGGTCAGTTTGTAGCTCGTAGTCAGAGAGGGCTGTGGTCCAGAAACTTCTCTGGGCCAAAGACTCTCACTGGAGGGCAATCCTATCTGTTGACCAAGTTGACCTGCCCTTTTTATTCCTGCCACTGTGGGAGGTGGGTGTAGAGGAGGAGGAGAGGGTCATGACATACATAACCAGGGATCATGACATACACAGCCATGGGGTGGTGCTGTATGGCACGAAAATAAGGGCATGAAAGGCTGATGGCCCCCAAGTATCAGCCAGTGTGGGTCAGGTACTCCTGCTACAGGGATAGAATGATTATCTAAATAGTTTTAGAGTATAGGACTTTAATTTTGTTCTTGAACTAACATTTTTGTTTAACCATTCTTTCTTCTGTTTGTGAAGACAGTACAAGCCAATCCACAGGAAAACATTCGGTCACGTCAGCTTTGCCCTTAGCAAGCTCCTGCAACAAAACATTATAAGCATCACCAATTATTCAGAGTAATATTCCCATATTAATTATCTAATTTCTTGCTGTATCTTGCTTTCTTGATTTTCATTTGCTTAGTAATCCCTTATTTAAATCAAACTGTTGATATCTAAATGTTTGGGATTTTTTAAAAAACACTAATTACTACTTAATTTGATTTACCATGATTTATCAAAAAGTAGGAAATTCAAAAGTTAAAAATATTCAGAGCCTCTACATCTTCCTTGAGAATAGTCTGTTGCATGGATGATCTAGGACAGACAGGAAGCATCCACAAATAACAATGGATTCCATAAATTCACATTACAAGTTTATATCAAAGGAACTAACTAGGGAGTCAGCCACGGTTTAAACTTATATTCACTTATATTCATAACCATTTTCTGGCATTCTTAGGTTCCTTTACCTGGAGACAGATTCTCAAGAAGAATAAATCAATCTAGTTCCCCTGACATAAGATAAACTATGCATATTTGTATTCATCATGATTTTGATACAACTTGATTAATAATCTTCCTTGAATTAGTTTTGTGGTTATTAATATTAAATGGCATAGAGGTATATTTACTTGTCTTGTGATTGACACTCAGAAATTTCAGAGTTGTCAGTATTTTTCCCCAAATTTTTCCGCATTGCAAATCCTTTCCATAATTGACACAGCACATCTACTGGCTTTTATAAAGAATCTTTCATGGAAGTGTATTAGGCATTGGTCTTTAAATATGTAGTGGTAAGTAAAGATGTCATAAGCAAACAAAGCAGAGTTCTTAAAAGGTAGCTGAAAATCCTATGTCTTTCAAATTGTTTGCATTCCATTTTCTTGAATACTTTGATGTCAATTTCACAGTTGTCACAGCTACTTCTAAGCTGTCCAATCCTAAATTTATCATCCAAAATCCAAGCAGGAAAAAGCTGAAGTATTTTGTTGGTTTCAGAAAAAAATCCATGCTGACTTTATGCATAATGAGGTTACATAACCCA
>NW_020955961.1:35369-37026 GCF_003031625.1 Empidonax traillii | reverse complement strand
AAAAAAAAAACAAAAAACACCATAGTATCATCTGTTGTTGCTTTGAATTATTGAATCCTTTCCTGTCCCACTATGATAGTGACCGTCTTAAATATACCCAGTCCCATGTAGCAGAACATACAGCTCATACTGCTTGCACTTTCTCTTACTGTTCTTTATAACATAATAATAAGCAAGTCAGATTGGGTATTTTCATTCCTGTGTTTCTTCTCTCAGTGACAAATAGCTGAGTAATGAGTAAGAGAGATAGGGACAACCTTAGCTTCTTGATGACTAGTCTTTCTTGACTTTCATTTTAAAACAGTTTTTTTCTGTGGCTTTTAGAAAAAGAATGGTGAGAAGTAGGAGTGAGCACAAGCTGGTCTTGTTATTTTAAAACAATGAATACAATGAATGAAGTGTGATGACTATGCAACCCAAATTTCTAAAATTTTTAATGTTAGAAAAGCAAATGAAACTTGATTGTTTGATTTTATCCTGCTGACTCTGAACTGCAAGTTGTCCAGCATAACAGTGAAATATGGATAGCTTTTTCCTTTTGCTAGATGTGGAGTTCACTTGTCCATGTAACTGTTTCATCAAGAGAACTAAAAGAATAAAGCAGTTGTGTAACTAACTTTATAAGCTAATTTTTATGCAGCCTTATAAGAAAAAACCTCAGCCCAAAAACTGACAAAATGAGAAGAGTAGTGACTGAAAAGAAGAGTTTTATCTATGCTGTCAGAATTGTAATTTGTTGTTATGGAAGGTCTGTCAGGCCTTATGTCAGTGTAGTGGCTTCTTTTGACCGACAAATTTTTTCTGCTGATATGACTGTATTGCCTTTCCATGGGATGTGCACTAAGATGTCAAGAGTTATCTCCTTGGGGGGCTGTCTAGATCTTTTTGACACCTGATAGTGAGAAGCAAAGAGGAGGGGGGAGATTGAGTACCTTCTGGCATTGTGCCTACAGTACTTTGTGGTTCACATGCACTGGGACCATTAGCACAATGGAAGAAAAAATCCAAGTATTCTTAGTTATATTTGTTGTTACTATGCATAGCAATAAAAATTCAGGATGTTTATAGATGCTGTGCATGTTAAAAGATTCACTATGTGATTCATTGTAATCTATTTCACATAAGATGATGGTTCTCAGGTAGACTGAAGTAAATGTCTTGATTTTTATGGGCGTGCTTTGGATTTTTACCAGAAATACATATGTGTTTCTTTTTTCCACACTGTATATGTCATGCTGTCATTCTCCAAAGCTGCATTCCTGGTATAATTTACTGTATGCTATATTGCTGATGAAAGATTTATTGACTGATGACAATAATTGCTAGGGATTATGCAATGGTATATTGGCTCTTTGAGAAATCCAGCAGTTTTACATGACTATAAAACTAGTCTTTTACTATGTAATTAAAGTAATAGTGACTTTGTCCTGATTACTTTATGGTTTGACTAATATGCACACATGTGCATGTAAAATAGTTAACACATATAAAAATGGAAGTTGCCAGCCTTGGTCATTTAGAAATTATATATTGTAAGTGCAAAATAATGTACAATCTAGTGATTTAGAGAAAGACAGTTAAAAAACCAGAATTTGTAGAGCTCATCCTTTCCTATGGAGGTAGGAGGTAATTTTTAACCCACTCTTCTTTTTCCCCT
>NW_020955961.1:27284-35160 GCF_003031625.1 Empidonax traillii | reverse complement strand
TAACACATATAAAAATGGAAGTTGCCAGCCTTGGTCATTTAGAAATTATATATTGTAAGTGCAAAATAATGTACAATCTAGTGATTTAGAGAAAGACAGTTAAAAAACCAGAATTTGTAGAGCTCATCCTTTCCTATGGAGGTAGGAGGTAATTTTTAACCCACTCTTCTTTTTCCCCTGTGTGTAGACACATAGAACAATGATTTTTTCTGTGACTGTTTGAAGATGGAAATTATGCATTGGGGGTAAGTTTATCAATCGTATGTAAGGTCTTTGCTGTAAGGAGATGTTCTACTGTAAAAATATATCTACGAGTATATGTAACACATATATTTAGAAATATACATGCATGTATGTTTATATACCAATGGATCTTTCATAGCTTTCCAGAGCTCTGACCAACTCTGCTAATTTGGAAGAGTTACAAAGACCAAATTTCAAACAAACAGGATGACCTTTTATTCTGGGTGGCACAGCTGCCTCTGAAGCAGAGTCTACTTTAATAACAACTTTTCCCTTCCATTTGGCAAGAACAAGACTCTTCTTCTGGCATAGGAATGCAAATACCTACCGGCAGGTATCCTCCATATCCTCTATAATCATAGGATTTTCATTACAGGGATAAATGTTCTGTCATCTTTGGAAAATACCAGTTGCTGCAATAACTACTGCTTTATATCACTGCTTCCTTTTCTCTTCTTCCAGTTCCTGTCATGTCTTCTGGATGCTTAAATAGGTTCATTCTTCCTACTGCTCAGTTTTAAGAGGTTTTTGGGGGTGTTTGTTTTTCTTGGGTTTATTTTTTGTTTTCTTCCCCTCTGTCACACTTTTCAATTTTCCAATTAGGGACTTAGTCTCTTGTGCTATAATTATCAGTGTGATCACTTCTAGAATCAATCTACATTCTGGAAAGCTGTTTATATATTGTTTGTTGAAACTTTCACCCTGAAGACTGCTAAAGTAAATGCCTTACAGTGAGAAATTACAAATTTCTTTATCTTGGAGATATTTCACTTAATGCTAGTGTAACTTTTTTTTTTCTCTTTAATAACTTTTGGTACTTGTAATCTTGAGGTACAACTTTCATAAAAATGCATCTTCAGTTTTAACTGGAAAAAAACCAAAGTCTCACAAACTGGTTTTAGCTGCTTAAAGGGCACTCTGTTACTAAACTACTGTAATTTATTGTGTTCATACCTGAGAAGGGTTCAAACTGCAGGGTTTCTTTTGTCTCAGATATTTTAGGCTGAGTTTTCAAAATCTGATACTTTGCATTAATTTGGAGCAATCTTGCATGGAAGTATTCTCTGAATGCATATCGAAGCATCCTGTAGTATGCCACTATAAATAATTCTATTTTAGGGGGAGGAGTGGAAAGTGTTGTTTGTTTGTTTTCAACACACCACAGCTGAAATGGACCAAAGTGTGAAAGATCCATTAATGTGAGCTCAGATCGGTAGAGTAGAGGAGAGTCAAAATGTCTGCCTTTCATGTTATGATGATCATAGCAAAAATAATCTTGGTCAGATAACTGAATGCTGTTGGGCTTTAAGGAGCAAACTGAAAGCTTTAAAAGCCAGGATAGATGAATGAGACTTATGTGATTTTATACTTAATAATTATTATAAAAAAAGGAAAGAGATAGCTCAGTAGATTTGAAGCAATTTGTTTTGTCTTGTCTTTTCTAGGTTACAGGGTGCTTTGTCCTGATATCTGCGCTACAGTTGTGAGGATTCCTCTCTACTTGCATGTGTTGCTGCTCCAAATAAATCTTAATAATCAGAATAGTTGCTACAACAACTCAGAAAGAAGCAACAGAGGACTTTCCTCTGAAGTGTATTCATCTGAAGTGCATCTGGTTAGATGCTGTATCTGACTATTCAAAAGTCCAGAAAGAAAGAAATCCGTAACGCACATTTTCACTTATTGTTTGAAAGTTACATATGCCCCTTTTTTTACACAGCCTATCATTCCCAGTTGTCTTTAGACATGAAAAAAATGTTAAAAAAAATAATTTTTTTTATGACTGAGCTCTTCTATAGTAAATGCAAAGCATACGTATATTAATGCTTTCACAATTAAAAGGAGGAATAGTATACCATAGTATTTTTGAATAAAACTGATAGCATTTAGACAATTTGGATCCCGGAGTTTCTACTCAGCTTTTCTTTGAAATAGCTGTGATATGAATACTTGGTTGACCAGAATGATAATGCCAGTTTTAGAAGTATTACAAAATCCTTCTAGGTTTTTTATTTAGCAATTGTGTAGTTAACAGTGGTTCTAGAAATTACTCAATTATTGAATCTTTGAATGGCAAATTTTCCTATCTGGAAGTCCATCTGTTATAGTATGGAATAATTTAGTTCATATTCTGCATGATTTTAAAAAAAGTCATCAAAAGGTGGAAGGAGGTAAGGTCTTTGTGGCCTCCTTATTTTGGTTGATAAACACTTGTGGCATCTGTTAACATCAGCTAGATCTGGAATGATTTATTACAACTTAAACTGTTGCATTTGTAAGAGACTGTCATCAGAGTGTGTGCTCATCTTGATATTTAGGCCACTGAACTTCAAAGAGAAAAAAGGTCATTAATTTTCTAGGTCTCAGCAGTGAAAGTTTGAGCCTCCCCTTTCCTGTCAGAATGAAGGAATGCTCAGCCTTTTTTCTTTTTCTTTTCACAGGGAAAATTCTATTTCTCTTCATTCCAGTTTTGTTGATTAGCACAAAAGTAAAAATAAGCTTCTGCTCTTTCAGAGACACAAAAATGTGTTATAAAGAAGCAAGGTGCTCAAAAAAGAAAGCAAGGAACTGAAAGTGGCTATTTGCATACACTATGTAGGTCATGGAAAATCTGCCACAGCTCTTCTCATAGACTTTTATTGCACAAAATTGCACAGATCTTAAAGCAGGAAAAGAAAGAATTAACCTAGCCTTTTCCCAGTTGAATGTGAGCATGTGTTATGGTTCACTAGTTATACAGGCAAGGAAGATCAGCTTATTTTGACAACTGCTGGCAGCTTAGATGATACTTCAAAAATTATATTTACAATGTAATTAGCTGCATGTGCCTGTGTGAACTTGGAAGTACTTATGTGTGTGGATTATTACCATTCTGCCACTACATTAAGTTGATTGGATTTTGGACTGAATTGGATTTTGTATGGAGCCAAGTAGTATAGATTTGCTTAAGCATATATCAATACAAAAGCATGTAGCAAAGATAGCTTCAAATCTATTTCTTTGCACCTCATTTAAAATAAAAACTGAAGTGTTAGCTTGTGAGACTCTGTTGACATCTAGTGGCCACTGGAGCACTAGCAAGCGGTGTAATTTTTCCTTATATAGAGGAAGTTTTAGAGGAAGTTTTTTGGGGAAAGCAAGACAAATTATGGTACTCTGTATTTTCTTTTTTTCCCTGATCAGTAAGAAATTTTAAAATATTTATGCTATTTTAACACTTCCAGTAATTGGTTTAATAGTGCTATTCTTGAGACATTTCCTGTTTAGAACTGAGGAAAAACTGATTCTTTATCAACCAAAGCCTCTCTCACACTGAATGACTGGTATTATTTCATCCTTCCCTGTGTTTAGCTTTACTTTAATTCTTCAATGATGCAATTTTCACTTCAGAGTATGGCATCAAAGCTCAGTTTCAATTTTATCCCATTCTTTTAAACCATGCAATGCAAATTATTATCCAGAATTTTCATGAGATTACCTGTGAGTCCCTTGGTAGGTGGTTGAATGTATGTTCAGAGAAAATAAAGTTTATTAGAAGACAGAGGAGCTGATGTGGTTTCTGTTTGTACCTCTGAAACTAAACCTAAAATTTTTTAAGTTAGGCATTTTATAATTTTTCTCCAAAATAACTACTGTTAAAAATATTTCCTTTTTTGGTATGTTTTGGTTTTGGTTTGGTTTTTTGCTTTGTTTTTGTGCTTGTAGTACAGAGGGAACAGTTACCTTCCTGTCTCTTCAATATCCATATTTACTGCAAGGTTAAAACAGATTCATGTCAAGAACGCCTTTCAAAAACTCAGTTTTCTGTATCATGTGTACTCTCCATTCACTCTTTCATGCTTTCATTTTACATTAACTTCATAAAAGTTACGCTTCTGTACCCTTTAATGTGATTGCAACAACCATGGTAGAAAAGAAGAAAATTGTAAGCTGTTTCTAGTTAACCAGCTGTCTTTGAAAACCCGGTCAAAAATTCCAGTCTGCTTTAGGTCTTGCTGTCCTTTTGCCTCCATAAAAGTGAGAATTTATTTTATAATCAGTTCTTTTCTAGGGGGAAAATACCAACTTCTCTGGGACACAGCGTGTAGTAATCATGTGTGAGTTATATGCGATTTGGATTTGAGTAAACAGTTTGATTAACCTGGCACTTCATATATTTAAAACTTAGCGGTGAAGAGTTACCCTTTTTACACATATAGAAGTTGTGAAACTTCTCTTTATGTATCCCAGCCCTTTTTAGTTGTGATAACTTGCAGTTACGTCCCTACACTTTAGCTGGATATTTTGTAATTCCTGCTTGCCTGATATTTAAATTATAGTCAAGCAGATAAGTAAGACTTATTTATTACGGGAAAGGGAGAAATAATACCACTGTGTAGAATATTTTGGGCCAGAAGGGTTACTATATAGTTTAATAGGACAGAATGCTTAAGCAATTAATTTATACAAGCTTCATATTTTTTGTTAGAATAGGTATGTTAAGCAGTGATTTCTGGAGGGCTGTTTTAGAGAGACAACGCATCTGTTAAGAGTTGAATGACAAAACCACAGAGCTAATAATAGAGTTGTCAGTCTCAGAAATTGTATTGTTTACTTAAAAAGCAATTTGAGGAGTATTTGTTGTCATTTTATATACTGGAAATAACAATGGTGATGGATTGGTTCTAAAGGACAAGCCAAGTTAGTAAAATAAAGGGTCCAAACTTCTATGAAAGCTACTATTTAAAATGTAACAGTGTGTAGAACCTCTGAAACATTTTTAAAACATGCTGCAAACTCCAGTTCTTCTGTGCTTGGTTTGTGTGCACCACCACCTGTTTTCTATTTTTTCTTATAACTTAAATATGGAGTACAGCAGGACTACATAAATATTCATGCTGAGGATACCAGCCCTTATTTACACATAAAAAGCCAATTTTCTAGTTTTATTATGGCTCATAGACAATACTGCATGCTGCCAGTCATCCAGATTGGAAACACTTCTTATATCTATCATAAGCTTGAAGAGAAAGAGGTCCTGGTCTCTGGATTAGTATAAGACATTTGTAAATAATGGGCAAATCAGAAAATAAAAAAAGATGCATTAACTTGTACATTAATAGGTACCAATGAATCATTTAGTGATGACTCAAATAGTTCAGAAATTTAGAATATTCATCTACTTGATTTTCCCCCCCTATTTAAGGACATTTTTTAGTCAGGGTTTTCTGAATCTTTAGATGTCTTCTGCAGCCTATCATCTCTAAACTGGAAGAAAAATACTTGAGTCTATTTATGTTGTTTTCTGTTGTTAAAGAAAAATATGTTCTTCTCTTCTTTTTTATCTCAGTTCTTCTTATGCCTCAGATATGCACCCTTAGGTAACTAGGATCCTCCCCACAAGGAAATGACAGTGATCAAGAGCGTTATCTTTATTTGTATCACAGTACTGGATATTTTTTCTGTGCAGCAATGGCCAGAATTCCCTCATCACAATACGAAAACATCCTGCCATTCTTTTTATCATCTGAGGACCTCTCTTAAGCATTCTCTGTACAAGAGCGGGATATGTGTTCTGAATGCACAGCATTTCAAAGTTCCTCAAGCTCAGCACAAACTTCTTTTTTTTCTGTTTCACTTGCTGGCTTTGCTTGCTTTATGACTCTTCAGTTTTAATGAGTCATCTGTAGATCTCAAGTGGCTTTCCTCTTGTTACCTGCAATCATGCTGTTACAGCTTGCAGAAATTTGCTGGTGTACTGTCCTGGAAATTCAGATCTGGATGCTGTCAGATGGTCTTCCTCATAACAATTCTCAGCACTTTTAATTTCTCACCATGTTTTTATCCTAAATTAGCAGTTTAATTTGGACCTTTAAGCTGGTTTACTGGACTTTATACATTTAAAATTAGTTCATAGCATATCCTTACCATAAGGTCACACTTCTTGCTTACTGGGTTTGGATTGTAAAATCTGATCTGTTAGTTTTTCGACCCTCTTAGTTTTTGGACTTGTTAGGTCAACAGTGTTTGCTTTATTTTGCCTTTGTAGACACTTAATGTATTTGGATATACATTATTCTATCTTGATAAATATTCTGATTCTATTTGACAATGCTATAACATGAAAGAAATTTCTAGCGTAAACTTAGCTTATTATCTTTATCTTTTTACTAATAGCAGTTATCAATATCATTCATCTGTGATTACTGTAAAGCTTCATAAACAAAATAAAATAATAAAAGCTAAGATCATAATTTTTATCTAGTATTGCTCTGGATCCCAATATTTTGGACACATATGAGCAAGGAAATAGATGGCAGCTTACATCAATATTTCACACCTCTAATAACAGATAAAGTAGGATGATTCATAATATAATCTCTGAAACTTCAGATAGGGCCTCATGTATGTGTTTCAAAAGAACATTATTATGTCCAGTTTCCAGGAACTTAGTAAAGGGAAGGTGTCTTTGCAGTATTGATAAAGGAAGAAAGAAGTATAAATCATAAGGGAGCACATATAAGGAAAACATGCAGTGGAGGACATGAGTCTGAAATGACAGTAAAGCATTTCATTAAATGAACTGTTTTTCTCTAATGAAATTATGATAGTATTTGAATAAGCACTTGAACACTAACTCCTGTGGAGGATGCAGTTCATGAAGGAGTATATTGAACTGTCAACTGACAGGTGCAGTGTGCAGACGTGTGTGTAGTTCTAACTATGCCTGATACTTGTACTAAACTGGAGACAAGTTAACCAGCAAGCCAAATAACATGTGAAAAACACGTATTTGAGTTCGGAAGGCAAGGCATATCAGCATTCTTGGTGAGAACTAGTGGAACTTTGAGTGCAGCAAAGTACAGAATCATTTTCTTTACTGTATGTTAAATGCAGTAATGAAGTTGGAGAAGAAACATAATTTTTCCTATATTCCCATCATTCTTCGAATGACTCCATAGCATTGATAAGAAGGGAGTGCTGGGTAGACTGAGACAAGAAAACTATAAGGCAAAATGGGACAAAGTTATCCTTAAAAATTTTTTTCTACTCGTCTGTGGCAGTGACATTTCATTTAAAATAATTGGGAGGTTGTAGGGTGTAGTGTGAAATTTTAACTTTAGAATACTTCTAGTGCAGGAGTTTATAAATGCTTTAAAGATCTGGATTTTTTTAATGGCATTTCAAGGTGTAATTCCCCTTTATTTTCAGTAATGATGACAAAACCATACAGAGTTATAGTACTATTTTAATTCCTTAATTTGTATGGCTGTAAAGACTTGTTTTTATATGCTTTATACGCTAATTAGTAGACAGTGATAACTCATTGTAATGTTTCTGAGCTAACGACAAACTTCTACATCTATCAAAATTCAGGCAATTTTTTTAGAGACTCTACCTAGTTTTCTTTGGGCTCATTCCTTTATCTTTCAGTCAGTGTTTGTTCAATTTTACTTAGTATTTCACTCTTCCTTTCTGCCATCATCAATCATCTTTTTTGCTCATTATCTACTTACTAATTTGTCTTACAAGGACTGCCAGCTGATACATCAGGTTATGGCCTGTATCTGTAAAAGAAACATTAGACACCCATGGAATCAGTAAAACCACTTGGAAAAATGGTGGGCCAGTCAGCATCAGACAAAACAGGCTT
>NW_020955961.1:19738-26684 GCF_003031625.1 Empidonax traillii | reverse complement strand
AGATATTGGATTAATAAAAAAATTACTGGCTTGGACCAACTAAAGTGGGGGTGAGAGGTGGGGGGACAGGCTGAATTTCACAAAGGTAAGGTCATGCCTTGTCCCAAAGCCCAGCCCCTGCAGGAGTCCTGGGCAACCCTGGAGCAGCAGTCAGTCAAAGGCAGCCCAGGAGCATTGACCATACCACAGCTCAGACTCCCTGACTCAGCCTCAGAATTGCTGGCACACTGGAATTCCTCCTAAGGGTAGGGGGTTGTGGCCACAGGGTGGGGCCAAAGCAAAACACAGTGACATGCCCTCCATCTTTGTTTGAACTCTTCCACCTGGACATGTGGAAGTTGGAATCTCACAGAATTCCAGTGGTAGCCATAATTTTCTCTTTTCCCTATCTTTCTTTGCTTTCTCTTCTTCTTGTAATCTCCTTTCATAATATTTTGGGTAGCTTGAGACCAGATAGGCTGGATTTTACTAAGTTATGTTGGTTAGCATATGCTAAGTCAGTGCTTTGTGGAATGCTTTATTATGGTTGAATGTTATCTTTTAAACTTTTGCCAAAAACTCTTTATTTCCTGAGGTTTACTAGTAAAGTACCTCTGGAGAAAATGTGTGCAGCGTCTTCTCCTTTGTGCTCTTTCTTAAGGTGAGAAGGCTCTTCTAGTATGTCCGGAGGGCTAATATTTTTGAAGCCTTGTATATTTTTAAAGTAAAACCCTTTAGTGAGCTCGTAGCTCAGAGTCTGAGTGTAACAGGATGTAACTTAAGGAACATAAGGATGCTTCTTGTCATAATATAAGGTTACTGCACTTCCTAATGACATCTCTGATTAGATGGTCGATGGCAGATCAGGAAGAAGCGTAAGATCTGCTGTATATAGGAACAAGGCAGATCAGTATTTCTGAGTCTTTGCTATTTAAAAAATATATACAGATTTATTAAAAAGAAGTACAGATTTCTGGTATAAAATTATATCCTAAATATACCATCATTATAGGTTTTTTTTTTTGATCTAGCTAGGGTTCCATAAATACTGACCAACTACATTAATAATATAACATTACCTGTGATTGTATCTCTACCAGAAAAACACAGATCTTCTGTTTCTCTCAAAAAGCACTTTGACATATTTGTATCTGGATGTCATGTTAACAATGGAATTAAAATCCATTGTTAAATCCATTGTTAAGACTTTTAAACTTAAGTTTTAGGGCTAGCTTTATCTTCTCCAATCCTGACTGTTGTGGTTTAAACCCAGCCAGCGACCAGGCACCACAGAGCCACCGCTTCAATCCCCCACCAGCAGGATCAGGACAGAATAAGATGGATAAAAACTGGAAAATTTATATGTTGAGCTAAAGACAGTTTATTAGGAAAAACAAAAGCCACACATGCAAGTAAAGCAAAACAAGGAATTAATTCACTGCTTCCCATGTTCAGCCATCTCCAGGAGAGCAGGACCCCATCACACGAAATTGTTACCTGGAAAGACAATGTCATCACTCCCAATGTCCCTTCATTCCTCCTTTTCCACCCTTTATATGCTGAGCATGAGTTCGTTTGATACGGAACATCCCTTTGGTGACTTTTGGGTCACCTGTTCCATATGTGTCTCCTCCCAGTCTCCCATGAATGTCTAACCTCCTCACCAGCATGGCAGTATGAAAAGCAGAAATGGCCATGGCCTTGGCTCTGTGTAAGCAGTGCTCAGCAATAATAAAAACATCTCTATATTATCAACCTTGTGTTCAGCCCAAATCCAAAACACAGTCCCATACCAGCCACTGAGAAGAAAATGAACTCCACCCCAGCCCAAACCAGTACACTGACCTTTTGAATCTGTTTAGCAACTGGTGATGTGTTACCTGTGCCTTATCTAACTTTAATATTTTAGACCGAAGGCACTTATTTTAAACTCACATCTGAGAATAGAGTTAGTGCTCAAAAAGATAGAATAGAGGGGCTTTTAGTTATTAACTACCTCTCTGACAAGTAGGCCATTAAACGACTGCAGCAGGATCTGTGGTACTGCTCTAGTAAAGATCCTAAGTGGCATTGAAGCCTGAGTAATTGTAAAGAGGGGCTGCAATTGAGAAACTATGCTTGGATTGAAGTATTCAGTAGTATGAGTAGCACATCGTGTTCCCTATGGGATAAACCTCCTCTTGCTCTCAACTAGATGAATTTCAAAAGAGTATGATTTTTTTTTCCTTATATGACATGTTCTAAGGCTTCAGTTAGATTTGCTTATCAGAGGAACTAGAGCACACACTGCATGTTTAATGTTAAGAGAATGAATATATTGTATTCCTTGTAGTATGTTTGCTGTATTACAGGACAATATTATACTTTGCTTTTCAGACCCTTTGTAATTGTGCCTGACACACCAAAAAAAACTTCTCTTCATCATAGGCATGTCAGCCTCTCTTGGGAATCAAGGAGCTACACGATCCCAGCACAAGCAGTTAATTAGCCTGAGAGCTATAAGACAGAAACAAGAAGGTTTTTCCCAACACAATACACTCAGTAGCAACAGCTGGATCCAGTGCTGAAACCTATAGACCAGTAATTGGTTGTCACTATTGAAACTGTTGTGGAGTGGGTTTTTTTGGTTGGTGGGTTGGTTTTGGGTTTTGGTTTTGGTTTTTCGTGACCCAGAAAATGTAGGCCTCATTGCTCTCCTTTAGGATATCTTCTCTGAAGAATTATTGACTCTATATGCATCAAAATGTTTTACTCTTTGAGGTGTGTAACTCATCACTAAACACACTATTTTTTTGTTTAATTCTCATAAATAGGTAATATGGGATTTGTGCAGTTTTTGCAACTGGATGCCTATTTATATGCATATCAAGGATCACTGTCTTTAGATTGTTTATAAGACTGGTAAGTTAGGTGAGTTTCAAAACTTCAGAACGACAATGGATGGTCATTAATTAATATTACACACTGTTAATAATTAGTTCCTATACATTATTCATTATTGTCATTCTGTATAGAATAAAATTAGTCGTTTAAGACTTTATCCACAATTACCTTGGACTCTGGTACTCCAGGGAGTGCCATAAAGTTAACTTAAAACTGACGGCTGTGGTCATTAATGGTCTTTGATGTGGAGATCAAGTAATGAGGCATGAGAGCTCTCAATGAGGGAACTACTGTGTGCTTCTACTTTATTCCTCACCTTTCCAGTTCCACTGATTTATGTTCCTCAGCCTTCTACAAAGGGTAGAGAGAATCTGTCTGCTTCTTGCGTAGCTCATTTTCATCTTTTTGAAGGAGGATTCATTCTGGTTTTCTCAGTCATTTTCCTTCTTTGTTCTGCAGGATCATTCTGGTTGCACCAGACACCCTTCTGCAGAATGTTTTACCACATATCTTTTCTTTTTGATTTCATCCTTGGTTCTCATCTTGCAGATTTTACTATGTGCATGCTTTTCTGCACCTTTTTTGCGCAACTACACTAAAAGTTCCTCTTTGTCTTTATGTGGTTACCTGCTATTTATATGTAGTGGCATTGTAGGGTTATTGAACACTTATGTGCAGTCACCTCTTATGCATGTTCTATGCCTTGGTTCAAAGGAAGCTGTGGTGGATTAACCTTGGCTGGCTTTCAGGTGCCCACCAAGCTGCTCTCTTAATTCATCCCCTGTGAGACACTAGATTCAAATCTCATGGAAGATTATGGTAGCTATTTAATAATCTGTTTTTCTTTTATTGTCTTCTCCTAATCTCTCTTCTCTTAATCTCTTTTCCTTCTCTTTCTTTACTCCTGTTTTTTCTCTTAATCTCTTTTCTTGGTGGGTTGGATTTTGCTAAGTTGTGTGGGTTAGCATGTACTAAGTCATAGCTTTGGTGGCATGCTGTGTTTTGGTTGTGTGTTACCCGTTTTACATTTTTGCCAAGATCCTTATTTTCTCCCATATTTCATCTAAAATTAAAAGTATCTCCTGAGAAAACACGTGCAGTGTTCTCTCTTTCTGCTATCTCAAGGTATTAAAGAACCAAAGGCTCTGCAAAAGTTTGGTGGGAAAACTTTTGGAGCCTTGTCTATTTTTAAAAGTAGTACACCTGGATGAGCTTGAGCTTGAGTTCCAGACCCAGGGTCTTACAGCCCTCAACGGGTGGAAAAAAAACAGAAAAAAGTTCATGGATTGTCATAAGGACAGGGAGATAATTTACGAAGTACTGTTGTGGATGAAAAAGACGACTCTTAGGGAAATAATGCAATTTATTGCCAGTTAATAACAGAGTAGAGTAGTGAAAAACAAAACAAAAACCAAAACCACCTCCTCCCATCCTTCTACCCAGGCTCAACCTTACTCCTACCTATTCTACATTCTGCCTCTTCCCAAGCAACACATGGGGAAGAATATAGGGTTGTGGTCAGTTCCTAACACTTTGAGCCTATCATTCTTTCCTCCTCACATTGTTTCCCTGCTCCAGTATGAGGTCTATCCCACAGGACCTGTGACTAAACAGATTTGGAGGAAATTCAGTGTTATTTGCCAGCGACTTTGTGACTTGCTCAGCTCGTCCTAGGTAAGAGCAGGCTTTAGGGAAGAAAGCCCTGTAGCGAGTACTGGGAAGAGAAGGGTGAAAGCCAGGAGCCTTTGGCTTCCCCAGTGCACTTCATTGTCTCCTTCTCTCTTTCAGCATAGGGCAAGTGCTGACCCGAAGCTGCTCCATCCCTGCTGCCACGAGCTGTGCTGGGAGTCCTGCGGCTGCGGGTGGGACACATCCTCTGAAGGCTCTGGATCCCCTTCCAGCCCTTGCCAAGGTATTGGGGGCTGTCCCGAGGGCGGCTCTGGGGCACAGCCCAGCCACAACAGCAGGGGCCAGTTCAGAGGGCTCTTCCAGCCTGAAGAATTCCATGACTGGGACTCGTGTTACCTCAGGAGCTCTCACTAAAATGGGATCCTGGGATGTTTGGTCCCTTCCAGGGGGTCTTGGCCCCTCGCTGCCAGGGCCACGCAGATGCAGCCGGAGGAGTTCAAACTGCGGGGATTTAGGAGGAGGTTTTCTCTGCAGGGCAGAGAAAGAACATCCTGAAGTCAGCGGAGGTAATCAGGGGTGGGCCGGTGGGGACATTTAGGGTGGAAATATTTGAGGCCAAGTCCAGCGTCCAGAATGAACACTGAGAGGTGCAGATGAGGCAATCAGCAGGGGACACTCGGGAGGGCCCAGGGGAGGTTGAGGGGGTAAAATATGTGGCCCCGTGTGGCAGTGAGGATGAACATTTTGGGATAAAGTGAGGCAGCCATTAGTGGGCAGGTAGGGAAGCATTTGGGGGTTTCAGGGGATGTAATCTCTAGGGGAGAGATGGGTCCAACTTGAGGAAATCTGCAGGACAAATATGATTGGGGGGGAACAAAAGCACTTCCTGCCAGAGGGTTTGTCCTGTGCAAATCAGTCCTGGGCAGCAACCGGACTTGGGCCCTCAAGTCAGCTGCTCTTGCCCCGGAAAGCACCATCCCCGTGGGCATTGATGAGCTGCCCTGTGCCCACCGCTCACTGTGCACCCACCTGAAACCAGAGCAAGTCTTGCTTTGCTCGGAAGGGCTTGAAATGGCTTCAAAAACCAGAATAAATCACTTAGTGGTTCTTTTTTGCTTTCAGGTGCTGGAGTTGCCCCTCTGGATGTGTGCTGAGCTCTGGCTGCAGGCACTGTCAGGCCTGGGTGGGGGTGAGTTCATGTTCTTCTCACTGGGAAAGTGGAAATAGTGATTAATGATATTGCAGAAATGTTTTCTGAAACCTGTCCCCTTCTTTCTGTTTGTAAAATGTGAGGTGACGTGGAGCAGAGAGGATGCACATCATGGGGTAAACTGGGGTCATCAGGAGTGGACACAACAGGGAAAATGTTGGGGGGAAATATGTGAGGGAATCTGCACGGAAGAGAATGAATATGGAGAGGTGAAAATGAGGCACTCAGTGGTGGAGCTGTAGGGAAAATGTTGGGGGTATAATCTGTGTCAATGTGCAGCAGAGAGAAGCAGCACTTTGGGATAAACTGAGGCAGTCAGGAGGGGAGAGGGAGAGAAATTTTGCGGGTTGAAAGTCGGGAAAATCTGCCGTGCAGAGAATGATTGTTTGGAGGTCAGCAAGAAGTAATGAGGAGTGTCTGACAGGCAGCAGGCAGTGGGCACGGCTCAGTTGCCGCATCTGCCGCGGATGGGCACGGAACTGGACAGCTGTGCTTGTCGGAGCCAGCGCAGTGGTGGCTCGTGGCTGAGGTGCTGCTGAGGGAGAGGGCAGCGGCGGTGTCTGCTGCCGGGCAGGTGGCCGGGAGCGGGTCATTGTTAAGAAGGCCCGAAATCCTCGTTTGGGACACAGGCGGGGCTGTCCGCCGTTTCAGTTGGCCGCTCCGCGCTCCGGGAGCCCCGCAGGGGCTTGGCGGGGGAGCGGGGCCGCGGCTGCAGTGCCGTTCCCGGCCATGTCCGCCAGGCGGCGCCTGCGGGCCGGGGCAGCGGCGCTGAGCGGTTGTGGCGCGGACGGGGCTCGGGGCTCGCGGCTGTTCGGGGTTAGGGCATCGTCTCGGGCAGCGCTTGGGCTCGTTCCACAGGACAGGCTGCAGAAGGAGTTTTCTCTTTGGTTTTTAATGTCTTTCCGAGCTGTCGACCGAGCTCTCCACCGCTGTGCTTTGCTGCACTTGCTGGAGGGGCTGGAGGGCTTTGCTCTCTGCTCGGTCCCCACCCTCAGCTGAGCGAATCTGCAGGGCAGAGAATGAATCTTTGGAGGTCAGAAAGAAGTGATGAGGAGTGTGCAGGTAGGGAAGCCTTTGGGGGTTGAACAGCACGGAATCTCTAGGGGCAGGATGACTATTCTGAGTCCATAAAAGGACAATGAGTAGTGGGCTGGAAGGGGAAGCTTTGGGGGTTAGAAAGGAGGTTTATTCTCTGCAGGGCAGTGAATGAACACATGGAAATAATCTGAGATACTGAGTGGTCAC
>NW_020955961.1:11519-18927 GCF_003031625.1 Empidonax traillii | reverse complement strand
GGAAGCCTTTGGGGGTTGAACAGCACGGAATCTCTAGGGGCAGGATGACTATTCTGAGTCCATAAAAGGACAATGAGTAGTGGGCTGGAAGGGGAAGCTTTGGGGGTTAGAAAGGAGGTTTATTCTCTGCAGGGCAGTGAATGAACACATGGAAATAATCTGAGATACTGAGTGGTCACAGGCACAGAGAATTGTGGGTGTTAAACTGCACGTAGTGTGCTGGGAGTTGAAGGAATCTGATGTGCTTTTGGGGGAACAGTTTGAGGTGATCTCTGTGGCAAAGGATGAATATTTGGAGGTAAAAATGAAGCAATCAGTAGTTTGGAGGCAGGGGAAACTGGGAGGGTAAATGTGAATGTCCCCTAGGGGAGAGAAGGAGCATTTTGAGGTCCAGTGAGAGAGTCAGGGGTGGGCAAGGAGGGAAACTTTGTGTTTGTAACATCAGAGGTGATGCGGAGGAGAGAGAATGGACATCATGGGGTAAACTGGGGTAAACCTTGGGGACCTGCAGGGAAAATGTTGGGGATAAAACCTGTGGTAATCTCCAGGGCAGAGAGTGAATCTTCTGAGGTGAAAATGAGTTGCTGGGTGGTGGACAGGTGGGGAAGGTTTTGAGAGTAAACTCGAGACATTGTGCTGGGTAGAGAATGAAAATCTTGATGTCTAAGTGAGTTGGTGAGCTGCGGAGAGGTAGAGAAAATGCTGTGGGTAAGGTCTGAGGTCATCTGTAGCAGGGAGAATCTCCATCATGATGGAAACTGAGGCAGTCAGTGGTGGGCATGGAGGGCAGATGTTTGTTGGTAAAATGGGAGGTCCTGTGGAGCAGAGAGAATGTCCCTCATGGGGTAAACTGGGGCGATCAGTTGTGGACATCTGGGGGAAATTGTCGGGGTCAAACTTGAGGTCATGTCCAGGGCAGAGAATGGATATTTTGAGTTCCAACCCTGGGGGTTTAGAACGAGGTTTTATCTCCAGGGGAGAGAAAGGACAGCAGGAGGTCAACTGAGGTGAGCAGTGGTGGGCAGGTGGGGACATTTAGGGCAGAAATATTTGAGGTAATCTGCAGGGTCCAGAATGAACCCTGAGAGGTGCAGATGAGGCAATCAGGAGTGGACACTCCAGCGGGCCCAGAGAAGACTCTGGGGGTAAAAGGTGTGGCCACGTCTGGCAGAGAGAAGGAACTTTTTGCGATCAGCTGAGGCGGTCCTTACTGGACAGGTGAAGCTTCAGAAACTCTCCAGGGTAGGGAGTGAATACTGGGAGGTGAAAAGCAGGTGGTCAGGAGTGTGCAGGTGGGGTAAAAATCCGAGGTAATCTGTGGAGGAGAGAATGAGTATTTTGTGTTGCAGAAGAGGTAATTAGTAGTGGGCTGAAAGGGAAAAGTTTGGGGGTTGAAGAGGAGGTTCATTCTCTGCAGGGGAGTGAATGAACATCCTGAGGTTACCTGAGGGAATGAGTGGTGAGAGAGACAGAAACTTGTGGGTGTTAAACTGCTGGGTTCCCAGCCCCGGGCTGTGTGTTTTGCAGATGAGCCGTGCCTGGCAGACAAATCCATCTCGTGCCCGCTACAAGTGCTGGCCCGAAGCTGCTCCATCCCTGCTGCCACGAGCTGTGCTGGGAGTCCTGCGGCTGCGGGTGGGACACATCCTCTGAAGGCTCTGGATCCCCTTCCAGCCCTTGCCAAGGTGTTGGGGGCTGTCCCGAGGGCGGCTCTGGGGCACAGCCCAGCCACAACAGCAGGGGACAGTTCAGAAGGCTCTTCCAGCCTGAAGAATTCCATGACTGGGACTCGTGTTACCTCCTGAGCTCTCACTAAAATGGGATCCTGGGATGTTTGGTCCCTTCCAGGGGGTCCTGGCCCCTCGCTGCCAGGGCCACGCAGATGCAGCCGGAGGCCAATGTGGACACGTGGGCAGAGGAGGAGAGCTTTGGGCCACAGCTCGGATCCAGGCTGCAGGTAGGAGAGCACTTGCCTCTGCAGTAAGTTTTCCTGAGATCTGCTGGTCTTTTTCATAGAATCCCAGCCTGGTTTGGGTTGGGAGGGATTTTAGAGCCCCTCCAGTCCCACCACCCTGCCATGGGCAGGGACACCTTCCACTCTCCTGGGTTGCTCCAAGCCCTGTCCCACCTGGCCTTGGACACTTCCAGGGATCCAGGGGAAGCCACAGCTTCTCTGGGCAACCTGTGCCAGGGCCTGCCCACCCTCACAGCCAAGAATTCCTTCCCAATGTCCCCCGTAAGCCTTTTTCTTTAAAAGCAAGGTGTATCTGAAAACTCTTGCTAAATTCTTACTTGTCTTCTGTCCAAAAAAACAAAACAAAACCCACCCAACAATCTAAAATAATCAAAACGTGTCCCTTTTTGCCCCCTCCCTCCCAGCAATGTGGTGTAAATGCCAAGGATGGGAAGAAGCTGGAGGAGGCTGGATTTCACACCGTGGAGGCCGTGGCTTGTGCCCCAAAGAAGGAGCTGCTGAACATCAAAGGCATCAGCCAAGCCAAAGCTGACAAAATCCTGGTAAGGATGTTATGGAACACTGAGCCAAGATATTCCACAAGCTTCTTTCTGCTGGCTGGGAGAGTTGTGGTGCATTTGGAAGGTCTGCAAAGGGCAGTAAAGATGGTTAGAGGTGCGACGTGGCTTCTGACAAGAAGGGACAAAACCCAGCACGACAGAACTGAACTGGAAGGGTGGGTGGCAAGGGGTAACTATTTCCATAAAACACACCAAAGAGATGTTGGAGCCTTTTCCTGCAGCACAATTTCACTTCTGTTCAGAGGTACCAACTAGTGCCCAGTCTGTGAACTAAAAGGGGTGGGGAATGATACAGGTGCTACTGCCCAAAGCAGGAAATATTCATTCCTGGGGGTTGATGAACAGGGGGAGCTCTCCTGGCACTGCTCTGCTTGGTTTTCCCTCAGGCTGAGGCAGCCCCACTGATTCCCGTGGGTTTCACCACGGCCACGGAATTCCACCAGCGGAGGTCAGAGATCATCCAGATCACCACTGGCTCCAAGGAACTGGACAAACTGCTTCAAGGGAATCACTTGATTGCTCTTTACCACTTAGCCTGCGTTATTGGGGTGGGCTTTTTACTGGGAACACGATCCTTGCACAAAGTCACAGAGAACAAGGACCGCAGGGAAATACTGTCGGGAAATGCACCTTTATTAAATCTCGGCAGCTCTCGCTCCTCTGCATGAGCCCTTCACAGGCACGGGCCGGAGGGAGTGTGGGGCTGTGCCCGGCTGGGGACGGGCACGAACTCCTGATTGCCGTGCTCCGGGAGGTTTTCCTGCCCCGCAACTGGCAAACAGACAGCAGGAGCAGCAGCTGGGTACAACATCCTCCTTCTCTGTTCCACAAAGCTACGTCTGCCTGTGAGACTCCGCAACTCGATATGAGATGGGCCAGATTGGAACTAGAAAAAAAATACAAAAACCAGTAAATCCAAGCACACAATTGGTGGAAGGACGCCTTCAGGTGCACACACAAAGATGTACATATGTACAGTCGACATCCCATACTTCCTCATGCCAAACGTCACTGAGCCTGCAAAACAAACTGATAAAAACCACTACAGGAGCATCCTCCTCATAAACCACTGGGAAACATAACTCCCAAAGTCTTTTATTCTGATGAAGTTCTACATTACCAGATTAATAAAATCAGAAGAAAATGGCACGAGAAGCTACCCTTGAGGGGGTGAAGGGCCGCTGGACAAGGTTTAGCACCCATCTAAAAAATGAAGGGACAGCTACTTTTTTCTGTCCCTGGGATCCAGTTAACCCTGGCTACAGGGCAGAGCCTAATTGTTTCTTTCTAAAAGGAGCATACTGCAGAGGAGGTGAGTGGAAGCTAATCAACCTTTAAATACTTTACCGTCTGCTGACAACCAGACAAATAGTGGTTTAGCATTTGTTTTGAGAACAGTTTACCAGCCCCTCTCACTAACAGTAAGACCAGGCTTATGAACAGCCTTTCGGTGATGGGACGGAGAGAGACCAAAGTGAAAAACAGAATAGACAGCACACGGGAGGATGTATACAGCATCTAATGCTTTATGTCAGGAGTGCTTTGCAGGTACAAACACTAAAATATAATGCATATCACTAGTGAAATTCTCACCGTTTTCCAGCAAGATTGTGAGCTTATAAACTAAGACGATACAGACTAGAAAGGCTAGCAGTTGATGTCCCCCAATCTGTGTGTGATAAACATTAATTGGTAAACTTACTTGGGATTCAATATTTCACCTTAAAAGGCCAATGAAAGATCCTCACTACACTGCCTATCAGCTGGTTCACGTAAATTATACCCAGAACTAGTATGATTGCATCTATGAAAGGAAAACAACCACAGCCTCTCTCAGCACTAAATATTAATGTCTAGGCAGACAAGAGCGGCACTAGGAACACCGTAATAACATCACTAGCAGACACTCTATACGTTTCTTCAGGGCACCGACACATTAGCACTAGGAATATGCCTATTGTCCCACATTAAACTAATGACTTGTTCTGAGACGTTCCTCGGGGAATCGCAGATGTTATTTATAATTTCAGACACTTAAGAGGATTAAAGCGTGTTTATTCTCAGTAATCTCATTTGTAGAGAAAGATATATACAGGCAGCAGGAGTATGCATTTTAACCCCGTTGGGGACAACCAAATGCACAGCTCCACACCAGCCAGCTGCCCTCGTCTTCGGTATTTGGGACCTCCAGAAGTCCCACCAGCCCGGCTGCTTTCATTAAAACTAACTATGAATTGCAGGTTACAGGGACTTCTGATAAACTCCATGAGCTCTTGGTGGCAGCAGGCTGTGCATATCGCCAAGAAATCCAGCTGAAATTAAACTGCATGTGAAGTAGCCCGATCCATATAATAATTGCTCGAGGCTGGAATAAACTACACTCTTCTGATTGAAGACACGCAACTAGAGCATCGGGCTGTGCCCTGGGCTATAAGCCGTTTTCATGAAACAGCTGTGTCAAAGTACTGGGGTGGTGTCAATACGAGTAGCTTGTCAGGAGGTGAGGTGCACGGCAAGTATCCTGATCAATAGCTGCAGGCTACGAGGGATGGCAGCCCTGCCTGCAGAGACACGGGTGCTGTACAAAGCCCGCCGCAGCCTGCGCTACCCAGGCGGCATCCAAAGGGGAACGCAGACCGGCCCGAGTTGCTGCTGTGCCCGCGTCTGCCGAGCGGCTCCGGTAACGCCGGCGCTCCTGCCCCGGGGCCGGCGCCTCGCTCCGCCACCTCCCGGCTGCCGCACCGCGCTCACGGGTTCCTCGCTTCGCCCCGGGCTGCACATCAGGCTGGCAGCGGCTTGCTGTCGGCGATGCCCGGCAGAGATCCTCGGTCCGCCCCGCTCTGCCGGCACCTCTCCGCCCTTCCCGCCCGGAGCGGCAGACACAGGGTCCCCGACCGCCTCCGCCTCCCCGCCAGGCTCGCTCCTTACCCGTCTCTTTGTCCTGGGCGGCTTCCAAGTGCAGGTCGCTGAGGAGATGCTCCAAAATCTTCTCCGGCGTCCCCGACACCACGACGTATCTGTCAGAAAGCGGAGAGTCCCCGGAGTCACCCTCGGTAGAGGACTGCGAGCGGCTGAAGCCTTCCCTGCCGCGCCGCTCGGGGGCCGGGCTGCGTGACCACACCTTCCGCAGCACCAGCGCCGCGCCGGCCGCCCCGCTCGCCGCCGCCTCCGTCCTCCGCCTTCCGTGCGCAGGTGGGAGAGCGGCAGAGAGAGCGCGGTCAGTGCCCGCCGGGGTCGGGGCTGCGGCTGCGGCTGCTGTCCTGTCGCGGGCTCCGCCCGGGGCGATCCGCTGCCAGAAGCCTAAATTGGGGAGGGAGCTCTTTGCACCGCGAGGCAGAGGGGAGGAACGGGCTCCCCATTGTGAGCGGCACTGGGCTCCCCGTGTTGGAATTTAATTCACAGAAGCCAGTGGGGGTGGAAGAGGGGCTTGGACTATGCGGGTTTCCGTGTCCCCAACGTGGTGGCTTTTTTAATTCTCTGCCGGTCAAATAAAGCAGAAGACAGGTAACAATAGTCTAAAAGTGGCACATGCTCCCGAGCACGCCAGTAATACAGAGGCAGAATACACCTTCTGTATGTACTTCAATAATGGCAATAAAACCAGAGGAACGGGCATGCAATGAGTTGCTCTGAGCATCTCCTAAAATGCTCCGTATATACATCTCCCTTCTTTTCGACAACTTTTTAACTTGGGAAACTAACACCCCCACAGAAAGGTCAGCAGAGTGACCGTCCCGGGTGTGAATCTTGGCTAAGCTGCGGCTTGGGCACTGACTTTCTCCTTCCGTGCTCCCTCCAACAGAATGGAGCTGAACCATCATCCATTTGTGCACACGCAGCCCGCATCCCCCGCGCAGCCAAAGCCAGCTGACTGAGCAGTGCAGGAGATGAGAGGTTGCTGCTGACTGAGCAGGGAACATTGAAACACGGCGGCTGCCAAATAACGGCTCGCAGCCCCCTGATAGATTCTCCTGGCAGATTTAGTCACCGGAGGGTGAGCGAAACAAAAGAGGCAGCTGTTGCAGTGCAAGTAAATCCAGGTGCTGTTCCTCTAATTCTGACCTGGTTTAGTTATATCGTTCAGTATGTCAAACACACCTATGAAAGCAATACGTGTACTATTCCTAGGAGAGAAAACGGCATTTGTGTATCAAGAGTGCAGTATCCATCAGTGAGAAAGACTTCAAGGGGGCTAAAAATTGATGAGGAACAGATCTATCTTGGAAAAACAAGGGATAGAAATCACTTTATGACTCTTCTTTCTATTATTTCATCTCTTATTCTAAGACCTAGTGAATCTGACTGCTAGTTCTGGTTGTCACTGTGGCAGACGTGCCTGAAGACGCAGTCCCTGCCCTGAAAAACTTTATCAGTAAAAAACATGTAGAATTGATCTACTAAATTTCTGCAAGGTCAGACATACAGGTACTGAGCCAATTAATGTCAGATATTCATTGTAACACTCCCAGGAGACATTACTGAGCAGCCGCCTTACAGGAATACTGATACGTAATTGTAACCTTCCATTCCACTGGCCGTGGTTTATTGTTGCCTACATATTTGAAAAACTGCAACGAAAGAAGCAGCAAAAGAGAAGGAGAGGAAGAACAAGAAACAGGCACAGCATTAAAGCAATTCAGTAACAGGGAGGTTTATCCAAACAAATAAATCGCTCCATTTCTCGGTCTTTTCTCTGGCATCCTCTAAAATAGCCCTGATTCTCATTTCCCTGTGCTCAATGACATTCCAAACTGCAGCACATATGGAGCGTATGCGTGATGTACGGTGCTGTATTTGTACAAACCATCTATTTCCACATAGATGGGAATGGATTTTAAGCACACCCATATACACATTACATACATGAGCAGCT
>NW_020955961.1:7957-10344 GCF_003031625.1 Empidonax traillii | reverse complement strand
GGGAGGGTGAAAGCTTATGGTTTATCAAAAAATTTTCCAGTTATCATGTCTATTTCTTCTCAGTCAGGTCCACAGTGTGAGCCAAAGCCAGATGTGCTCGATTGTTTTTAATTCCAAGAGAATAGTCTAGTAAAACAATGAATGACTTAAAAGAACTGCACCACTGAAAGGTGAAGGACAAAATTACTTCTCCTGAATTCCAGAAACTGCTTGGAATTTCTGACTTATGGTGGTATGATACATATTCAAAGTATTACCAACTTTTCTTTTTAATCTTGCTGAATTTAGGTAACAAATTTCCTAACTTGACAGAGAGATCTAGACGCCTTTATTATTCAGAGGTCCCAGGACTAGAGTGTTGGAGATGGATTTTGTAGTTTTTATAGTGGCATAATAGTTTGTGTTATAAGTGACTTTTAGGCTAAAAATCATCGTCGAGCTGAAGCTTCAACTGTCACCATGTTGCAAGTGGTTGCCATGGACTACGGGCCAAGGAGCCAGTGTCAGCTGGGATTGGACGGTTCACGGCACCACAGCAGATCGGCCAATCCTTGTCCTGCCCTGTTACTGTCCTGTCCCTTCATACATATGCATATATTCCCTACCTATCATTGTGAGTGGATTTGCCTGCTCCACCTCCCTCCCAGTATCTTCCCTACCTTACCCTATAAAATCCCTCCATTTTGTTTTAATAAACAGATCTGCCTTGGCTGTTGCTTGCACCACATCTATCTTGCCTCCTTGCCTCCCTTTTGAGTTGTGTGAGTGAGCAAGAGTGCGTATGCAGTAGCTAGCCGCTAGCTTCTACTAACATCTACAAGCTAGCCACAAGAAACCCTGACGCTAGTCTGCTCCTTTCCCCTTTTTCAAAACTGCATCACGAGAGTACCACCACACTAGAACTGCGTAGTCCAACTTCCCATGAGAAACAGCACTCCTGTCCTCTCCCTGTTCCTGGATGCTGACCTCCACTCATTATTCACACCCTTCTTTGTGCATGCACGCCTTCATGGAGCCACATGATGAAGCACAGGATCTAGATTAAAATGATGACTGCCGAAAAAACGCAAGGACATTTCATTTGACACAGTTCCACTTCTGGATTTTATAAGTCACAAGGCTTTTGTGAAAGAAGGAGGATGGCTGTATTTCATCAGAAGCCTGCATGGGTCATCCCTGACACCGTATCTCATTCTCACCTCATATCCATGTCCCCATAATGTGAAGGAAACTGAACCAGTTGGAAAATAACCCCACAAGAAAGGTGTGTTTATTTTATTTTTCAGCTTCATTATTCCCTGTGTCTCTTCATAAAGCAGCACTACATGGGACAGCCCAGGGCTGGGGACAAGCGTTTGGGGCAGTACAGCCACTGAAGCGATGCCCAAGGACCCAGAGGCTGTGTAGTGACTGCAACTGCTTGGCCTTGCCTCAGCTATGCTAAGGATTTTAAAAAATATCGCCCTGGCCCTCAGCAGTTCAAAGTCCAACCCACCTCCAGCTTGCTTGGGATCCCCAAACCACGTAAAAAGGATCCCAAAGCAATCAATCAACATTCATTAACCACTGCAGGTTTTATGGCACTGTTCAAGGTCCCACATATTTAAGACCCCCTTTTATACCTGGTAAACAAAGGTGCAGAGGAGCAGCAAGATTTGAAGAAGGGTATTTATTAAATAACCGATGGAGTCAAAAATAAAAATTCAAAGCTCTGGCTCTCAGGTTTTAGCCTGCTAAATACCATGTGCCCTTTTTACCCCTTTCAGCCCAGGAGCTAAGGTATTGTCCCATACAAGAATGAGTCACCATTCCACACGAAAGAAAGCCCAGCACGCAAAACGTGTATGTATAATTTCCTTCCATACAAAGTAGTTTACTGTTACAGGATAAATCAAAGAGGAGCAAATTAGGCTTTCTTTTCTTTTAAACACTAGGCCAAGCATCTGGAGGAAAGTATTGTGGGAATATGTAACTTGCCTCAAAGGAAAACAGGGAGGTTTCCAGTAAATGTGTTCCTATACTACGCTCAGAAGATATCATGCAAGCACAAGCATGACTGCAAAGCTTCTATTTTACAGAGAGAAGGGCCTTTCACCACTATTTTCATCCCTGGCAAGAGGACGTTCTCCTCCAAAACTCTGGCCACATGAAATAGGAATAGTAAAGCCTAACAAAAGGAATAGTAAGTCCTTCAAAAAGTATATAGCAAATAAAAATACTTTTCTCATTATTTTAACAGAAGTGCTGCAGAAGACTGAAACAAAGCTTTTGTTAGCATGCAAATTATCACAGTCCTACATCTGAGCAGGAGGAGCCTTAATTCTGGGAAAATTTGTCCATTTCAAAAAGATGCCTGTGCCTGTTCTGCACCCAAAAAAAAAAAAAAA
>NW_020955961.1:0-6225 GCF_003031625.1 Empidonax traillii | reverse complement strand
ACACTATAAACAGATGTGATTTTCTTAAAGAGTGCAACACTACATTGAAATAATAACTGGAAACACTGTACAAAAAGTTTCACACCTACTATAAAGCCATTATTTAACTGAGTTATAGTTGCTTAAAAGGAGTTTCAAAAACTATGGTTTAGTGCAAATATGGCTCAAATGCATCTCAAATGGATGCTGGAGCAAAATAAAGCTATGATAAATTGCTTCAAACGGCTTTACATATGGAACTTGCTTTCTATATTATAATTAATGCTAATAATAAGCAAACTTCTCAAAAAAAAGAGGGCTCATTTTATAGCTGAGTATTTCAATACAGATTTTTCATCTCTTTTCTGTCAAAGCAAATTTTTAAAGGGAATGAAATATTTAAATTACAGACAAATACAAATATCCAGTTTAACTTTTCCCTAGGCTTATGAGTGTGATTTGCATGTAATGATTAAATTACAACTGCAAGCTTGCACAGTTATTTTTACTCTAGCCCACATCTGATACTAAAATAATTTCTGTGTGTTTTAGACAACCATTTTGTTTTCTTGATTTGTCAGTACATTGTATCTTATTGTAGGAATTCAACAGCAAGAGAAGCAGCTTATCTTCCTATTTAGAATCTTATTTAGAATCTTATTTTGTACTATTTACTTTCTACTCACTAGCAAAGCTGAAGTTTAGGAAACCTAACACATATGGTGGGTTCAGTGCCTTAATTAGGCGCCTTCTTCTAACACATTATCAAGTGAGACTGGGGAAAAAAATCACTGTAGTTTAGTTTTTGTTTTTCTTTATGAGTCTGTGAGTACCACTATGGTTAGAGCACTTTACAAACTCTGTTTTCACCGGAGAAGAAGTTGGCACTGGGAGCTACCGAGGAACACCATTTCCAATACAGCAATCTAACCTGGTCACTGTCAGCTTCCAGTGCCAAAACCAACTAAGCAGCTCACATGTAACAGAGTTTGAGCACAGAACTTTTCAATTTATATGACTTTTTCAAAGCTGTTTTTTCATTCAGACCATCAATCTAAAAAGAAATGAGAGCATACCAGAAAACTGAAACAAAAGCAGTATGGACTTCCTGATAAGGGTACTTAAAGTATGAAGTAAAAATATATGCATGTAAATTATGTATATGTACACATCCCCCAATTTTACACCCTCCAGAACACAGCCAGACTAAAGGAATCCCTTCTCCCACCCACTAGAGTTCCAAACTGAGTTTTCCTCCTGTGAACCACCCAGCTGTCGTGTATTTTCCCTCTTCCAGACCATCTGCTTTTTCTGAGAAAAAATAATTCTATTTCATCTCCTTCTCAACTATCAATTCAAACCAATTTATGTTTTACCTGCCCCCTGTGGACCACAGACCTCCAACAACCACACCTTAAAGAATACTTTTAGCTACTTTTTCTGCCCAAAAATCTCTTGTGCATCCAAATGTCACATCTGCCTTCCCTAAGTGAATCACCAACTTCTGTCCTCAAACTCACATGAAGATAGTGACTATATATTTGAATGGCAGGAGTGCTCACCAGTCCTCTTAGTTATCCAGTCTAGCTCCCTATCACACTCCACACCTCATTCACTATACAGGAAAAGGAGTTACTGGGGTAGTTAGTACCAAATTCTGTGATTAGGCTGAGAACCCTTCCCTCTTTACAGGAAAGTACAAGAATCATCAAAACCCAATTATACTACATTTAGTTTTGCTATTGATGCTGGAAATCCATGCCAGGTTGTACTAATCTGAAGAGACCTGCTTTAGAAACACAGTGGGTAGCACCAAAGGAGCCCCTACTCCATTTCCCTTCACATGTCTGGGACACAGTACCTGTAGAGAGGAATTACGCATATGCACAAGTCTAACCACACATTCAAGTTGGAGTTTTGAGGTTTTTTTCATAATTCTAGAGAAGGGCAAACAAGAACTCGGCTTCAGGCAAAAAGCCCCATTGGTCATCTCGAAAAGAGCAGCTTTACTTCCAGGCAGGTTATAAAGCCCCCAGTTTTGAAGAGTGACATTGGCCCTAGCTGACAGAAACACACAGCCCTCCAAACCAGCAGCATTTCTGCTTCACTATGGGCTGCCAGGAGGCCAGCCCAGCTAGCAAGCTCTCCAAGTGCAGGGAGAGCAGCCTGGCAGGGTGTTCAGGCATCTGATTTACAGACTGCATGCCATCCCTTTGAGGAAGGGTTTCGTTGTTTTCCCCCCCGGCCAGGAAATTCCCAACCAGAAGAGCTGCTCTGAGGACAAGAAATACCACCAGAGGTGATAAGCTTAATTTGGGAATATTTGCCAAGTCACGCTGAGAATCCTTCTATTAAATGTTGTGCTTCAAAAACGTGTGGCTTTGCTGCACATCAGTACTTAACCTAGAGGAATAAGTTAAGTGCACAGCTTTGAAAGCACCTAAGAAAGTCTCCAGATAAGGGAATAGCTCTGCTCCTCCTCCTCCTCCTCCCACTTTTCTGAGGCACTGGAGGAACGGTGCTGCCCTCGCCCTGCCAGTGGAAATCACAGCAGTAAAAAACACCAATTAAAACCAGAAAAGTGCTTTGCTCAAGACAGTCGTGCAGGACAATCTGTCTCTCCTAAGAGGCTGACTCGGAACACTCCGTTTCTAAAAAGCACAGCCCAAATAGATTATGTAGGTTATTAAGCACCCAGCAAGTCACTTCACATAAACATCCACGGAGTAATTCACTTCTGCTTTATGAAAAATGAAATGGTTTTAGAGCAGTCCTGGAAAGGGAACAAATCCTCAAAACCAGAAGAGGAAAATACTGCCACCAGAGAATCCATTAAAGAAATCATGCCTCTTTTTATTTATTTTAATTCTTCACTCCTTTTTAAGCCTCGAAATACAGCAAGATCAGCACGTTCAGCTCCTCAAACACTTCACTTTTCACTCTGCAGTGTTGGTGGAAATAAATGGGCTTTTCCTCCCTGCCAGCTGAAGTTTGTGGTGCCTCTTTCAGTGACTGTCAGCAACGTGAAGAGCAAAGACAAAAGGATGCAAGAGTCATACACAGCCATGCTGCACTCCAGCATCCCAAAATCCAGCAGTCCCATGCAAAGAGACCCAGTGGCACCTGAGCCCTTCTTCTGGATAGCAGCGAGTTACACTAAGGTGGAATAGTCTGTTGTAGGAGCATTACATTGGAATACACCCCACAAGCATTTGAGGCTGCAAAGGGCTCTATCCCAACTGTCCTAATTCAGGAAAGGGCTGGGAAATGAGCAAGTCTGAGCATTTCCAGCTGTCTGCACACATCCTGTCACTGCACTGGATAGTCACCACTAGCAAGTCTTTGAGTTATTCACGGAAGCAACACCCGCTTCAGTCCCATCTTCTGCAGTCCCACAAATGCCTCTCAAGGTGTGTTTTTAAATGGAAATCAAAATCAAAATCACCAACACATCAGTCACAAGCAAAGTTTGTTGACACAGCTGACACGGTCCCTGCAGGAGTTACTCCACTCCAGGGGTGAGAATATTGCCATTATTATTTGTTCGTGGCACAGACCTGAAAGAGGCCCGTTAGTGACATCCCCTGCGCTCCTATTTCTCTCCAAAACCCCAAGGAACACCTGTCAACACTGGAAACGGGGAGACCAAGAGAAGGTGGGGGGAGGAAAACCAGCTCTGTGACAGCTGTGAATTAAATCAGCCCAGAGAGCTCCCTTTTAACAGAGGTACCCCAACCTTTGGTTTCCCTGGGAAGGAAATCTGCAGCCTCTGAACCTTAAAGCAGGGATTTAGCGATAGGGATCAGAGCTCAGAGCTCTGAGACGTTCACACCTCCCCTGGCTCCCAGGGTGGGAAGCCTTTGCCGGCCACAAGCCACCCTCTGCCACCACAACCAGCTCAGAGTGACACACCAGTCTCTCTCACTCCAGGAAACCCCCAAGGAGTTCATCTCCAGTGGGCACAGAACCATGGAATGGTTTGGGTTGGAAGGCGCCTTAAAGCTCATCCTGCCGTGGGCAGGGACACCTTCCACTATCCCAGATTGCTCCAAGCCCTGTCCAGCCTGGCCTTGGACGCTTCAAGGGATGGGGTGTCACAGACTTCACAGTGTCCAACCGTGCCCAAGGCAGCTGGAAACACATGGCAGTGACAAGCAGTAGCACCCTACCTAGGAAAGATATAAAGGCTTCACCCTGGCACAAGTCACAAGAGAAATGAATCCTTCTCACACCGTGTAAAAATTGCCTTTTGAACCTATGTGTGCTTTAAAGTGTTCAGATATAGTTTATTATAATTATATTTATTAAGCGGTCTAGACAAACTATATTTTCTTGAAATCACGTGAACAAACTCAAAACATGACTTGGATTTTTACAATGAGCAAACTGATCTGGCTTTTTAATTTGCACACACGTGACGAGGCCAGACTTTGGAACCTTCACCTTGGAAAGGGTGGAAAGCTCAGTGCCCCCAGAGCTGTCAGCGGTGTCAGGATCTCCCTGTACGAATGCAAAGCTCACACCCCATAACACCCGTGCTGCAAAGCACAGATAAGGCATTCTCCACTTCACAAGTTTTTGGAGGCTTAGAGCAGAAGGGCCCGGCTCATTATCCAACCTGCAAATAAAAGCAGGTCATTAATTTAGCAGCATGACATCACATCCTGCAGGCTGAATTTCAACACACAGCTCCAACAGAGGAACCACGTGAAGAAATAAAGCAATTCCCTAGGATTTCTAATGCACAGTCTGCTTTCAGACCACAGAAGACCTAAATGGATGTCCTGAACGCGGAAACAAAATCACTGATCACAAGACACAATAATCGACGATGCCAACAAACATTTCTGTAGAGTGGACAATTGTTTTAAATATTTCCTCCTATCCAACTGCAAATGGGCAGCATTAGAGCACTATGAACGTGGGAGGGGGGTTACAAAGTTAATGCCAACAATCTGCTTTAACCTCTTAAGCACACTGGGCGATAGCAGCAAAGGAGAAGTCTGACAGGAGGAATCATAAAAGGATTTTAAAGACTGGCAGCCACTCGATAAAAGGGCCAAGGAAAGTTCCCTCTAGGCAGTGATAAATGATGCTGGCCAGTTCACTTTTGCCCTGATGGACCGTGAGTTAAGCAGCACCCAGTAGAAGATATTTAAGGAGCAGTTCATTAAAACATCAGCTCAGCTGGACAGGCACAGAGAAGAGAACAAGTAACAGCTCTCTATTCCATAATCCTGGTGCTCCTGTATTAAATATTATCTGTTCCTCAGGCTTTTCCCTCTCCTCCACTCTCATCCCACCTTGGCACTGAGTAAGGCTTGCAGGATGGGCTGTCTCCCCAAAGCCCACAGGAGGTTCTTCCAGCAGCAGATTTCCATCCTTGGAGAGTTTCAAAACCCAAGGGAACCCTGAAAAACCTGATGTTCTTTTGAGGTTCATTTTGCTCTGAGCAGGAGGTAACATAAATTTGCCTGGGATTGTTGTCTCCACAGGTATTCTCACAGCCAATTAAACTTACTGAATTCATGGCTGAATTCTGGCATTCCCTCTAAAAAACATCCTAATGCTTGGATACAGGACACGTGCCTTGATGGGGCTGTGTCTTCTTTTCCTGCCAACATTCCCCCCAAAAACTCTGCACAAACTATCAGAACTCAAATTATCCCCTTCTGAGAAAAGGTTTCTCGGCCCTGCTTTTGTGTTTAAAACGTTCTTTGATAACCCATCTATTTACGTTTTGAAAGGGAGAAAAACTGAACTAGGAAATTGCACATGCGCAGAAACAAAGGCGTGTCTGACAAGCACTTTGTTAATTTGCCGATAATTGCTCATTACTTCGAAGAAAGGCTTTTGCAGTGTTTCACGGAGAGCAGATGAGAAGCCCAGCCCATTACTGAGTGCTGCTTTTGGCAAACACGAGCTTCTCCCAGCGCTGAGAGTCACCATAAACCCCTGGCCCCATTAAATGTGTATCCCGGCATCCCGAAAGTACTCGCAGAAAAAGAACCACGAGTTCTGCCTAGTCATTTAGGAGGGACCTTCAAGTGTCTGCATTCACCCTTTTCTCTCTGTTCCTGCCTTGTTCACAGTGGTGCTTTGAACATCACCTACCCCCCCGACCCCGCCTCTGCTCAGCCCCCCCAAAAACTCCCAACCTGAACCCTTTGAGAACACGTATTTTCTTCTTCCTTCCTCAAAGTCTTCTTCACTTCATTATCCGACCAAAAGTTCCCCAGACACTCA
>NW_020955960.1:240552-301186 GCF_003031625.1 Empidonax traillii | reverse complement strand
AGACTGTTCAAAAGAGACCAGCCGAGCATGACTGAAACTATTCTGTTCCAAAATGGATTACGCAAAAGGGTAAGAAATTTCTGCTTCTTCCTGGGTTTGCTGTTTCCAACAGGCAAGTCTGAAATCCCTCCAGTCATACCTGTTTCTTTTTTCACAGTGTTGTATCCAGTTCTTACAGGGTTTCACTTCCCCTCACCATGCAGCGATGGTGCCCATCCTGGAACAGCCGCTCTTGCGAAGGCTGCTGTAATCGGGCAATTACCACCTTGTAAACCCCCTGGCAGTCCCCTCTTGAGGGCAAAGGCATGGCACCGTTTCATTTTCAGCTGGTGACTGGCTTGCTTACCTTGCCCTGTGTCCCTGAGCCTTGGGAGATTCCTGCTGGCTTCACACTCCGTCATGGGACACCCTCTGGGCTTGTTCAGACAAGTTACTCCCATCATTATGTGTCAGGGGATGAGGGAGCAAGACTGTGGCTTTTGAGTAGCATCACATGCATTAGATTCAATGAAGGATACCAAAATCTTCTGTCACAGTGCCAGATACTCAGATTGTTCATGCTGACCCCCCCAGGACAAGTTCGATGCGGCACATTACAGGAAGGCCACCATGACCCCCAGGAGGCAGCCCCTGGCAGTGGCCCACGAGCCCATGAGAGAACTGAAACCCTTCTCAGTTGATACATTTTCATCTGAGGTGCAGGAAGAGACGCTTGTATGTCTGGCAGCAGAAAAACAACTTCTTGTTTTAGAAGTAGTGCTCTGGTGAAGGATGAAGCAGAGCCACAAGGCTGGTGTTTTTGGTAAGAAATTCCCCCACTTGGATAAAAAAACCAAACAACCGCAAACCAAACCAAAAACAGAAACAAAAGAAATCTAACTTTGTGTTCAATTTACGTGATAAAGAAGAACAGGATCCCTCTGCAAGGCACTTCCATGTTTTTCCTGTAATGTATAATCAGTGTTTACCATCCGAGTGACTCAGAGCTGGGTGACTTTAAGAACACCTTCCTCTTCATATGTGAAATATTACATGAATTTATCCTCATTTGCCTTTTCTGCTCTAGGAGTTTTCCCAAAAGATGGCAAAAAGCACTATTGCTCCAGGCTTGGTTTTCTCCTGTATTTCCCACCACCTTTCCTCTATTACCTAAGTCATCTTTCCCCTATAATCCAGGGGTGTCTTTTCTCCACACAGAGGACTCCATACGTGTGTGGACACATGGATCTGTGTCTTTGTCAGCAGAAGGTACTAGGGATAAGCAAAATACTCTGCAGAGGTCATATCAGTGTCACAGACACTGATATTCTCCACATGGGGTATGACCTTTGGCCAATGTCCTCACAGCAGTCTTGCTGTTCCTGGGGAACTCGGGAGCCAACAGATTGACTTCAGAGCATGTTTAATGCCTCAGCTTTTTCACAGGCAGAAAAGTAGCAGCCTTCCTCAAAAGATAAGCAACTTTTCACTTATTTCAACTAAGTTCTTCTATTTATCTTTATTTCAGTTTGTACTTGCTAGTTGACGATTACATATGGTGACAAATATTGCCACCTTGACTCATGCTATGTTTCAACTCTCTTCTTTAAGGGAGTTGATGCTGACTTGCTCAAGATATTCACGTGGCAAAGCCCATGAGCTGTGCCCTTTTCCTGGCCCAAGAACAACTACTGTCATTTTTACTATTGCTTCAAAATGAGCTTTCAACTACTCTGGTCATGCATGTGCCTCTTTGCCTTTTGAATACTTTGCAATTTTTTAAAGACCAAATGCAGAGCAAGGAAATAATTGCCCAAGTTCCAGGCTTAGGGTGTGAGAGCAGCAGTGAAATTAAGAAGAAGAGTGCAGGGTTCATGGCTGTGCCCAGCCAGCTGTCAGCACAGGACCAGGGAAACTTGGAGGAAGTTCATGGGTTACACTTCAGCTTTTGAATCTCACTGTTGCTGACTTGAAAGGGAAGATAATAAAATAAATGTTGAACGCTGGTTTCCTGTCAGAGGTAAAACCAGAGAGGGAGAGAGGGTCAGAGAGGAAGCTGAGCCACTTTTCCCATAGCGATGGAGCAATGTCAGGGAAGGTTTTTCACAGTGAAAATTACTTGGTCCTCAGAAGAAAGCCTGTACACAATTACAGTGCCTTACCATAAACGTTGAGACACATCCTGCCAGTGACAGCCCCCGAGGGAAACGTGTTGAAGATGCATTTGTAGCATCCTTCGTCTTGGAGGGTGACTCCGTGAAGGGAGATGGCTGAGGCTTGTAAGTCGCTGTGGGCAAAGCTCACGTGGCTGACATAGCCCTTTGCTATTTTCTGGCCGTTCATTGCACTGTAAGTCGCTATGTTGTCCTCGGTCCCTTCCGTCTCCTTCTGCCAGGTCACCTGTATCACATCTTCTTTTGTCACTGACCGGCACGAAAAAGTAACATTTCCTCCTGCCTGGACCGACTGGACTTTTCTGTTCATCACCTGCACAGAGGCTGCAAAAGAAGCAGGTGCCTCACTCAGCTTTTCTCACACTCGTGTGCAGCCCAACCCTAGCAGAGGCCCCCACACCCTCACTTCCAACCAGAGCAACACCGGAGGATTTCTCTGCCCCTCTATCCAGGGAAAAAGTTAAAATGCAACTTGAAAGAACTACTCTGAGAGTTTCACTGGACCTACCACCTCTCACACCAAGCATCTCACCAGCCTGATACCTGTGCTTTAGAGAGCACCACTGAGAAAGGCAGCTCTGGTGTTGGGAGCCACTGATTTCTGTCTGCTGGGACTGCTATCCTGTGGGCACCCATGGAGAGGTTCCCTAAAGTTTCAGCTGTGCTAGTGACCAGACATTGGGCCATTACCTCTCTCTTAGCCCTCCTGTGGTGCAGAGTGAAGGAAATCTGTAAAACTTCTAAAAATTATGTGTCTCATTATACACTGTGCATTGACACTTGTCAGAGATTGGCAAGAGAGCAGAAAACCAGAAGGAAAAAGCAAGGTAGGGAGACCGGAGGCAAACTGCATTTGTCCTGCTCTCTCAGGCTTGAGGCCATGCAGCTGGGAAGCAGCTGCAGAAGAGACCTTGCTGAAGGCCCACAGACAGAAAACTTTCACAGCATAAATGCCATGGAATTAAAGGTCTCTAGGGAAAAGAAAAAACAGTCTCCTCTTCCGATTTATAGACATGTGAAAAAACTCTTAAGGGTACAGGCAAGGAAAAGGGATGCTCCCAGGCTGACAGCTCAGCTCCACAGTCCTCTTAGGATAATAGTTTTCAAAGTTTATTCGCGTACATCAGCAGGAGCAGGAAGATATCAGCAAGGACAGGTGCATCTCTGAGAACATGTAATTCAATGTGTAAGAACACTAAATATCTTTGTAGGCTTTAAAGAGGAGCGAGGCTGTCTGCAGTGCCCAGAGGTACACTTGGCTAACCCACCCAACAAAGCGCTCTCGGGTTCTGGCTGTGGCCATGGCCAGAGAGATCTCCACCAGAGACCAATAACCCAGCTGTGAAGCTGTACCAGTCATTTTGCTGTGCCACAGGCAGAATACAAATCACGATCATGAAAGCTAGTTTGAAACTAATTCAGCCTTTTATACATGATTTTTAAATACAAACCCAGTGTAACACACACACACACACACACACTTTTGGTGGCCTGAGCAGACATCTACAAGCGATGTTTGGCTGGTTGCAATAAATTTGTACATCTCTCTGGAGCTTATAAATGCACTGGTGGTAAATTAAGCAGCGGATACTGTCAACACGACCAGCAGTGACATGCCTGAAGCCCCAGGTGAGCACCGCAGTCGTGTGCAGTGCCACATGTGCTGTGTCACCTCTGGGCTTGCCCTGGAGGGGTGAGAGGTGGGGACTGCAGCATCCAGCGGCACAGAAGGCTGGCAGGGTCAGAGAGGTCCCTAAGGCCATTACAGTAATGACACAAACACACAGACAGACAAAGGAGTTACCTGATGCAATGGTCCAGATGCTGGAGAGGAACAGGCAAGAGACCATCATCATCTTAGCTATATGCTCAGCGGGACGAGCAAGCGACTGATGCATCTAGTGTGACTTCCCCCTTTTTATACACTGCGCTCGTACTCTAGGGACATTCCCAGTGCCTTCAACTACAGTAAGAGGGACCTCATAAAAACTTCCTGCCCCTCTGACACTCAGCTGAATAAAAAAATTTTGGGGGGACATGACAACAAACGTCAGTCAGAAACTGATGATTTCCCAGTGGGGCTGCCACACAGACATGGGTAATGGGTTTTTCACAAGCACCTTTTCCATAAGTTTGGGTTTTCACAAGTGCCTAAATACAAACACAGATTTCTAAGCTGGCTGAGCAGGGTCTGTGGGTTGCAGGATGAAAGACCACCCTGGTCCTGACCTGAGCTCTAGGAAAGGAGTTTGGGTCAGTAGTCATGCTGCAATGATTAGTGCAAATGTCCCCAACTCAGAGGACCCAGTTAGATTTCTGCACCCTTTGTGTAAGTCAGTGGACACCCAGGAGCTGCTGATGCTGCTGTAACACAACTCTTTTTCTAGGTTAAGGAGACCAGAGCAAGCCAAGGGTCAGACCCAGGACATAGGTCATATGTTGCCTCAAAGAAAAATCAGAGCTTTGGTCTCCCCTTTCTTCCACTGAGGTTGGCCCCATCTCCAGAGATCCATGATCCCTCCCTAGCCCCGTCCCTAGGAAAGACAGGGCTGCTGTCCCACAAGGACACCCCTTGCTCTCTGCCCTCACTTGAGATGACATTAAAATAGGTGACACAGCTGGTTTGAGCCACTGTTTTTGTGCACTTTTGCTTTGTCATTATTACTCCTGTGTTTCCCTTTTTTCTGTGGGTTGTGATCATACTGCCGAAACCAGCCAAACCCTCAGCCCATGGGTGGCTCACACACCGCACAGTGGGGCAGCCAGCCACTGACACCTCATGTGCTAATCAAACTTCTACTGGTAAACTGTGTTTCATGTTTCTGCTTTCTGATGAGGTGGCTTTTATTTCTGAAAATTCTTACTACTCCAAATGACTACGATTGCAATTAAAATGTTTTCTTTCAGTTGAATGGCTGCATAGATTAGCCTTGAATCATGCAAATAGTTTAGGGGAAGCCAATGGGCCCAAGTCATAACTTCACACAAAAAATTCTCAGAGGTACTTACGTATTCACAGTTCCTTGTTTCTTCCCAAGAAGTAATTAATCTGGAAACAGAAACAGCTCGGGTATCCCTATGCCTGTAAAGAAACATTTTGGATGTGCTTTTGAGTAGGTTCAATAATTAACTCCCATCAGTTCGCAAACTGCAATTAGTTCATACTATTGCCTTTTTCATTTGAGGTATCTTGTTTTCATTTCCTTGAGTTATTTTCATAGTTGCATTTTCATGCAAAACTTCTGGAAGGGCATTCTGGCCTGACCAAAATGTGAAATCAACGTAAAAATGGTTCTTATGTGGTTTCCCAGACCATTTTACAGCTATTAAGCAATATAATTACCTCCAACAGGCTCTGGACCAAGACTTAGGAACAAGTCAGACAGAAGGCTGTTAGCCCTGAAAAGGAGATTCACAACTAAATATTTAATTTCTGATTGTCAGCCTCTCAGAACTTCCAAAACTTAAAAGAAAAACCCCCCAAAACCACAACCCATTAAAATCTGCTGACACTATGTCCTTTTGCAGCACAGTCTCTTAGCAGGGTGCAAATGATCTCTGAAAAGATTGATTACAGGTTTTGTTTATTTCCTCATTGTCATTCTGCTACAATTTTGAAACAATAGTTTAACAGGAGAACTTTCCACAAGCTTGCAGACACTGTCCTTATAGCTGACACCACTTAGTGACCACAAAAGGAACTGCATCGGATTTTAAAAAGAATTGCAAGCCCAGTTGATATATAGGAAATGTTCTTGTCGACTTTACCCATCGTATTTTCTGTCAGAAACACTCTAATCTTCCAAAACCCTGAAATCTGTGTGCTGATAGAGCAAACACTTCTTGAAAAAGATCAAACCCTCAGTCTTAACAAAGAACAGAGATGGAAAAAATGGTGGGAAAAATTTGTTGGCTCCATTTGCAGCACCCCTGTATACCCAGCATAACTAGTGATAAAAGCCATGTGTTCTGGCTGCTCTTTCCAAGCTCTGGCCTTTTCCAGGTTCTGAGCATGCAGAGACCTCTCTACCAGCCTACATGGGTGGGTGTCCGCTTGCACATCTGACTGCTGCAGCATCTCTGTCTGATCCCTTCCCTTTCTCCAGGGACCTGGCAACATCAGCACTTGATGAATTACTTTCAATACGAGGCAGGCAGAAATATGAGATCCACTCCTTAACCCCGCCACTTCTTTAACTTTTGTGAGTGTATCTTTAAGGGCATATATTCAGGCAGTTCCTGCTCTGTTCATCTTTACAGAGACTTTTGATGGATTACAGACCTCTTCCTTCCTTACAGATCTCACGCTCTTCTGCTTCAGTGGCACAGCATCTTTATTTCTGAGAACTGCACACCATGCCTGAGCATCACTCATGTTTTAAAGCCAGCGAAAGCTTGGGAATAAATCAGGAGAAGATTGTTCTGCAACCACTGCTTGAAAAACCAAGTGATTCCCATTCATTTCCTCATTTCTGCTTCACCAGGATGTGCTCTCTAGTTCCCAGTAAATCCAAAAATGACATACAAGAATTAATTGCATAGTCCTGAAATACCAACATTTCCCAACAGCCCAAATGACTAATGAAGCTGATAACTTGAACTTTCAGAAAATGGGAACCACTCAGGTACAGTTGGAGTCCAAAACATTGTTTGTCAACCATCAATCTAAACCACTGTTTTTTCAACCACCCAAACCCAGGTTAACAACTGGGCAACTGCCTACCTTGTCAGCAGGATTCAGTGCCACCTCTCAAGGCATTTTCTGTAAAGAGAACAAAAAAAGTGAGGGTGGTTTCATCCACTTGTGATTTGCACTGACTTTTGGAGGTTGGTTCTCTGGTATTAGTAGTAGGTACTACTATTGAGAAGCAGCTTGTCAAATGCAAATGAACATCTCTGGAGCTTTATAACATGTTTGTGGGTAATGCCTGGATATGGCAAATCCCTCCACATCTCCCCTGAGTTTGGAGAGCTGCAGTACACTGGGGTTAAGACAGTATCTGCATCTAGAAACGTGTGCTCCAGCCTATGTCATTGCACCAGGGGGAGCTGCAGCAGGACCTGCAGTCCACAGCCCAGTGTTGCTGCAGGACTGAGGGGTGCTCATCTGAACTAGGTTAGGATTAGGGTTAGGGTCCACAGACACAGGATGGACCCTAAGGTCCACCCTTAGGTCTGTGTCCACAGACACAGCTGTTTATCCTTGGTCATGTTTGGACTGGAGGTACTTGATTTGTGATCTCTCCCCAAATTGGACTCCCTCTCTCTGCCAGCACACTGCTGTCAGCTAAAAGTTAGAGCTGCTGGTGCTGAAATCCAGTGTGGGACTGCCTAGTAAAGTGCAAAAGAGAAGGAAAGGAGGGGGCTAATAAGCTGAGACGTAGCTTGTGGTGATGCACATCTATCTGCAAAACTAAATGTTCCCAGGGGATAGCACATGCTGTCAAACTGTCCTGTTAAGTGCCCAATCCTTCTTTCACCTCTGAGTTTTGATGAAATTGCTGCAGACACCTAAAGTCTTACAGAGATTTTTTTTTCTTTTCCAGTAATGTACCACAATTAGAATGTGTGAACAAAAATTTGCTCATTCCCCAGACCACTAGCCCTGCAAATAGTGTTTCTAATTCTTTTATTTTATTTTTTCCTTATAGCTCAGGAGGAAGAAAAAGGGATAAAAATTTAAAAAATAAAATTAAAAAAAAAAAAAAAAAAGGAGAGGAAGAAGCAGAAAAAGACTGCACTGGAAAGCTTCAGTAGGAAAGGCTGTGCTTTGTTGGGGTTTGAAGTGTTTGGTTTGTACCATTCAGTGTGTCACACCATTTCTCAGAAGAGAGAGGTGGCCAGGCATGTGTTTTCCTCCTGCCAAAAAACACCCTAAGTTGCTATTTTTGGTCAAGGGAACCTAGATGTAGTTCATGCTGCAACCCTAGTCACTTCATGAAGGTCATCAGCACCAGCATACACACCAGTGTCTCAGGAAGCCACATCACTCATCCATTCCACCCTTCTTCCTCTCCCACCCCCACTTAAAATGTTTTCATGCAGCAGAGGCTTTGGGGTGATTTGGGGTTTTTTTTAGGTGAAGAACATCTAGGTCCTGCATATGTTTGACAGTGTGAGAGAGAATGAGCTGCTTTGGTCACTGAGTTTCATTCTGTAACACAGATAGTACAGAAAACAATCTAGCCAGAAAGGAAACCACACCAAAATTGGCTACCCAAGGTGCAGAGATCCAGTGGAAGCATGGGAAACTTCCTACCAAAAATAAGGTAGGTCCAATACCACTTTATATTTAATTACTAAACAAGACGATTAAGAGAATGATTCCATTAAAATCGGAGCAAATAGGACCTTCAAAGAATCAGACTTATGAGACCACGTAAGGCACCGGGAGGAGCCTCTTGATTAAAGAAAGGTAATTTAGAAAGCAAATTAGGATGAACAATATAGTTCTTAGTATGTCAAAGAGTATTACCTCAGGATGATTTTTAGGGAGGTGACTTCATCTGTAGGCTCCCAGCATGGAGAGCCTGCTGAAGGGAGGACGGGCGTTCATCCTGGTGAAGAACACAAGGAACAGAAAGTACTTGTCATCTGCTCCAAGTTTCTAGGAAGGAAAACTACATTTAGAGGTTTACCTTGCCATCTCTTATCTGTTGGCACCATGTCTCATAGAGATATGCTTTTATATAAACTATAAAAAAATAGATTAAACTGTACAATGTATTTAAATGCTGTACATGGGACACATAAGTATGCTATAGTTATGGACAACAGTGATTAGGAATAGACTATCTCCTCAGGAGCTGTGAAGACAGAGGAGGATACTCCGCAGAAGCCACCTAGGACAGGTGGAAAATTCCCTTTCTTTTCCCTTGTTTTCTGAAACAAAGAAAAGGTCCTGCAGTCTCTAAGTACTGTATCCTGACTGCTTACTTGGTCTTACGGAGCTCAGATGAGGCACTCCATTGCCAAAATTAAACCTTCTGCTTGTTTCCGAAGAGAATCCATCCCTCATCTCCCTGCAGGTCTGTGTCCAGACATCTAAGTCAAGACCACTTTACCTGGCCTTGAGGGAAAGGGCAAAAGTCCCCAAAGCATGAAGCCTTACTCTCAAAAGCAGTTTGAGTCAAAGCCAGCAAAATCCATGTGAAGCTGGTGGGTCCTCACCTGTGGTAGCAAGGAGCAGAGATGAGCTCACGTTCTTTCAGGGTCTCAGCTCCAGGCTCTTTGCTGCCAGGCTTGCAGAATACCCACTGCTTTAAGTGGCTGTGTCACACTTACGGGTGGGACTTCTGATCCTTTTGAAATCGTTCCTGACTGCTTTTTAGGAGAAGGAAGCGGAACTGTGAGCAAGGTTTTTGTAAAGCAGATTTTTCCTTCTAGCTTGACAAGGCCATGAACCCCATATCCCCCATGAGAGCAGAGGGGAGGAAGGGCCACTACTGTAAAAGGCAGCACCAGCGTGGTGCTGTGTCCCAGCCTGTGCTCATCCCCACTGTGTTTTCCTCACTGTCAAAAACTCTAACAAATTACTGCCAGGAGAAGTAACTCAGGGAGAGCGTTGACCAGCTGCCCTTGCAGGACAGAAACTGCAATTCGTCTCTCCAGCTCCTGTCAATGAGCTGTGCCAGCCTGGTGTGATTTTTGTGTAGCATGTCACTCGTCTGTCATAGCTGCCCAATTGATGATGAAGTCGCACCTTTCAGAGAAATCATAAACTTCGTGAAAGTTCAGAGTAATGGAGAAATAACAAGGGTAGGGTTTTTTTTTTTGTCTGTTTGTGGTTTTTTTTCCGAGAAACAGCCATACCTATGCAGTTACTCAGCAACCTTGCAAAGCTCTGGTGCTGCAGAAGTCCAGTCCTGGCTGCTGTTGCTCACTAGGTAGCATGAGAGGCAGAGACACTGGAGGTTAGCTAGGAAAGGCTCCTCTGCTCCTCAGCACCTGACAAGCTCAGAGTCAGCCTAAAGAGAAAGCTCAGGTTACAACATAAAATTTGCATGTAACTTGTATCAGTCAGCTCATCCACACCAAATTCCTGAGGAATGAGGCTCATGCAGGTACATCAGCCAGCTGTCAGCATCTCTCCTGAGTAACTTTAACCAGACTTAGGGTAAAAAAAAACAGTAAATGGGCACCTGCAGGTGGGGCGGCATCTACAAGGCTTGGGAAAATTGGCAGTCGGGTGGAGGAAATAATCCCAAATTATCACTCCTGTGAGACTGGCAGGAAAAGTTCATCAGCTTCAGGTGGATTAGTCTGTGTGTAGGTGCTGACCAACCACGGCCAGTGGTGTCAAGTCCCACAGCAGGGCAGAGAAGCATCATATTTCTGGAAGCAGATGGGGCTGGTGTCACCCCTCATAAAGGTGGCTCAGTGGGTCCCTGTGTGACCTTACCAGCAGTGTCCCACTACCTCTGCCCAAGAAGTCCCCCTTCATGGACAGAAAGTGCACCCACTGCCTTGTCTTTTGGCCCTTAGGCAGTTGGATCAAAGTAAAATCAGATTGAAGGCAATCTTAATTTCAGGTGAACAAAGCAGACCTAACACAAACTTGAGCTCTTAACAGCAGGTGCTTAATGGTGCAGCTGCTGGGACAAAATGTTGCAGATTTCAGACTCTATCATTTACCCATAGCCTCTGCTGCTTCCTCTAATTAATTTCTTGACTTTCTTTCCTTCTTTCTATACATCCTCAAGTCTGCCACTTCATCCCTTCTGTTTGAAGAGTTCACTTTTAAGCAGCACCTCTATATTTGGTTTGACCACTTCCTGAGCATGACAGCTCATGCAGCTTGCTCTGCAAAGAGCAAAGTGAAACAATAGAAAGAAAGAAAAGGAATTCTGCCTTTGTTTTCATTTTAATAGTTGAGTCATATTTCTCCTCTTTTGAGAAAACTGCTGGTCAGAACTATTTCCCAGCATTTTCATTGATAAAGCTATACCTTTAATTGCCTCCAGAAAACCCAGCAAGAACCAACCCCCAGAACCCCTCCAGCCATAGGCAAGTTGGGCTACCTTCCTCCAGCTACTGGGGACCTGCCCCAGAGAGTCACCATGTCAGCATCAGCATGAATGCAGATGCTGAGAAATGCTTTCAATTCTAAGACCACATGACGTGTTTTCCCACGGGATTACACATGATTGACTAAATTAGAATTTATCTGGGAGTTGTGCAGCAGTTGACAGTCCAGGGGAAGAGCTAACTAAGCCCAACAGCCTTTCCACCTGAGGAAGGGACTAAAAAATGAGAAGCCAAGTCAATACAAACAAGAAAAAAGGGAATAAATAATAATCAGAAAACAAAAATACTTATATCAAACTCGCAATGTCTGACAGTTACAACAGACTCTTAATGTGAATAATGTGTATTATAAACATACGTGCATATTTTATTTTAAATGTATCTCAGAGGGATTCTAGGACTGAACTGTATGAAACAGTCCCCCTGGCATCTCCAACAAAGCTAGAGAAGTTTGTGCTCAGTGTAGGAAAAACACTATATATAATTCAAAGAAAATCAAGAAGGCAACCTGGAACAAGGTAGGATTATAGCTTTGTTTTTAGATACAGATGTTAATGAAAGCAATCTAAATTCTTCCACTAAGCAGAAAGTTGGGAAGTTTACTAATATTTTCAAAACTTTCTGCTACTCTTATAAAAGCACCAGAGGCACATATAGAAAGAAATGGGTAGTATATAAAAGAAACAAGACCTAAGAACACACATTTAGCAAGGAAAGTATCAACAACAGCAAAGAATCATGGCATTAGCTATTTGCCTCAGTCCTGGGAAAGAAAGAGCATATGCAAATAAGCAATTAGAGACCTAGTCATAACGTACCTCCACCAGCAAGTTGGGCATAATTCCCAAGTTCATATGACATGGCAGCTGTACACCCCTTAGTGCATTTTTATTATATATATAAATCTAACATATAAATATTAACAGTACATTGCAGAACGTTTGTAAATTACAGGCATTTTACAAGCACAACATTTTAAACTATAAGCGATAGCACACGCCCCAGCAAGCCTAGTTCTTATTACCAAGAAGCAGGGTAGCAGCAATCTGAACATAATGTAAAGGCTCTAAATTTGCCAAATAACTTCAGTACCTAAACCTGGAAGTATAGTCTTTACTTGAAACAGCAAGGAATTATTTCAGCTGCTGGAGACAGATGTGCCAGAAGCTGTCGTGTCCACTAGCCTTGCACTCACCCCTGTGTTTGCAAGTTGTGTTGCACAGCTGCTGTGTTTTTCTTCCTTTTGTTTTTCACCAAGAGACACTAAAGGTCAGATTGATGTAGATCATTTGTGGGAGCATGAGACTGGTTCTCCCCTAACTCTCCCCAATATTTACTGCTCACTCACTCATCTAGAGGTACTTAATACAGACAAGTCCAGAAAGGCTGATTGCTCCTCAAAACCACAAATTTTGCTGAGGTACTGCCAGGCTCTCCACAGGGACACATGCCGTACTTCCCACAAATAGCTACATGCTGTAACACCTGCCAACAGCCACCAGCTTGTCCCTGCCATCCCTCCATCCTAGGACCCATAATCTGTGCCTCTACACCCCTGTGACAGCCCCTGCTCCTGCAGCTTCCAGGGAAGAGCTGGGTGCCTTACCAGGGACTGCCTCCAGGAGAGAACAGCAGCAGAGAAGCTAAATAAAGTGCCTTATCCAAAAAGCTGGAGAAGGGGTCTTCTATGGCACCACAGGTGCCCATGGGTTGGCAGTGGGGAGTGAGGACTGTGAAGTGCCAGACCTACCTGCTCACCTTTATTTCCATGCTCTAGGTGGAAAGTACCCATCCCCATCAGGAGAAAAAGATATTCCCACAAACAAAGTAAGTAAAGAGGCTCCATGAACACCCCGAGGGTGATGTGGCATGGCATGGGTGGGGGCAAGGGGGAGCTCTCTGCCAGCATCCAGCATCGCTGCGGAGGCGGTGGGCAGCACCCATGACCAGGCATTTTGGATTCCAGCCGAGGGAAACCTCCTTGCATCCAGCAGGGGATACCTGCCCTCTTGGTGCCCCACCGTGCTAGATTATTTGGGGCCTCTTGTTTTTTTTTTGTTTATGGAGAAGGCAGCATGAGGGGACAGCCATCCCCTCCTGCTACAAAACCGTGTGTGCCTCAGCCACTGCTCTGCAGCTGCCTCCTGCAGTGGTGAAATGGGTCTTCCTACGTCATAGCCGGACCCACAGCATTGCAAGCACTCAAACCACGGTGGGGGAGCTTCTGCTGTGCCCCTGCTTCATCCCCTGCAAATGAGGTGGGGGGCTGCTGAAGGAAGTGGGCTGCCAGCACAGCACAGCCTGCATTTGGTCACACACCAGCCCCCATTCCCCATACACAAGCACAGTTTAGAACTTTCTCTAAACAGATGTCAGTATGACACATTCTCCTAATAAAACAGTTTCTGCATATTGAATATGCAAATAGGGAAGACTCATATGATAGCCAGGATCACATGTGATCATGTGAATCAGGAGGTCTTGGTTTCGATTAAGACTGCTACATTTTCCTTCTGTGGGTAAAGCCATTCATGTAGCAAAGATGTAATACTTTCACCATTTTCAAGAGCTGCAGCATTTGCTTAGCAAAAAACGGCTTCTTGTTAGTCATTTACATCAGCAATTTCATAGCAGTGTTTAGGCAGCACAATAATGTTTGAAAACACCTTAAATTCTCTAAGGTAGCAGCTTTAACACAATACTGAGAGACTGATGTCTCTGCTTCTGTCAGGTTGCAAAACAAGTATGTTTAAAAATGCCATTATCTTAGGTGAAAGTGAAAGCTCTAAACTTTTACAGGAGCGATCCATAGTTCAATCAACCTCCTAACAAGAACCAACTAGACTGCTAAAAACAAGGCTGAGAGAAAGCATAATGCAAAGGACAGCCCTCTGCCATTTAGATGCTTATGGGACAGAGAGACGAATTTCCAGAAGGGCTCAAGCCTGCCAGACCTGTGCACACAGGCAGCCAGCACACAGTCAGGCATGTGGCACATCTCATAGAACCTCTGTGCCCCAGCACCCAGCCAGTGATCCCAGGCACAATTCAGGCTCCATTGGCCATAGAGCTAAAACAGAGCCAGAGAACAAGCAAGCAAGAACATCCATTTCTAAGACAGACCTGGACAACTCATTTCACTTAATTAAACCTCCCAAAGCAAAACAACAAAAAGAAAAACCCAACGAGGTTGCAAATCTAGGTTTTATTACGGCTTTTGAGCACTGCTGCGTGACACAAGTGTGTGCTAAACTGGAGATAAAGCTTGAAAAGTCATCAGGTTTATTTAGCCCTCAGAGATTTAGTTCTTTCCCCAACTCATGCCACGTGAGTTCATGCTTTTGCACAGCCTGTGCTCAGTCTGTAGCTAAGTCCTGTGCTGCTGAAAATCCTTGTCTCATGTTGCTGCATCAAAGCATGACAATCACATGTGTTTTCTTTCCTCAGCACAGACCTACAGCAATCCATCAAGCACCCTGAAGGTAAAGACTAAAAGCAATTTTTTTTTTTTTTTTGCTGCTCTCTGGGGTCATTGAGACAAAACAGTAACATATCAGAAAGATGTGGTGTCCACCATGTTCCCGTGGGAGAGAGAAAAGCCCATAGTCAGACTATTTGCTTGGGACAGAGAAAAACATCCGTTTAAGCCTATGTACAAAATAAGTGTATGCACATAAAACTCTAACACCGATACTCAGCTGCACTCTTGGGCAGCCAGCAGCCAAACAGGCTGCAGCACTCACTCATAATTTCTGAGGCTCACTGTAACGCTGCCTGGCCCAAATCAGACAATTCAGGAGGCTGAACCTTGTGATCATGTCCCCTGGGTGAGTGTCCCCAGTGACTGCAGAAGTTACAGCTGGGGGGGTGCTTCTCTGTCCTCTACCACCTTCCCTTCTCCCTTCAGCTTTCTGGTAACCAGTGTAGCCTCTCTTGACTACTGACATGTTTCCACAAAAAGTTTCGGTTTCAACATGACATTTTCTAATCATTGAATTGGACTATTGCCAACCAGGCTTAATAATAAAGGAAGTCTTCTGTTGAAAAACAAAGGGAAATTTAATCCTTTGAGGCTTAAAGGGTAATCTTTACACTGTAAATGTAATGTAAATGTAAATTTGTTGATGCCTCAACAAATGGCTAAGTCTCTGTTGGAACAGAATAAGGTTTCCCTTTCCAGTGTCCCATTGACTGTAGAAGGGAGAAAAGAAAAAAAATAACCAAACAAACATGCCCTTTCAGGTTGCACATTTAGTTTCTTATAAACCATTGCAACATGGCAACACAGAAAAGACTGCTAAACACTTTGCCCCGTCCCACCTGCCTCCCTACTTTAGAGTTAGATTTAGGAGTGCTGGTAATGCACCCCAAAGTAATTTAAGAGGTAACTCCATAAGCTGGTATGTTCCCTACTTCTGTGCCTGAACTTATCATCCAGAAAGGCAGGGGTGGGGGAACAGCCACTTCTCAGTCTTGTGTGGTCGTTTTTCTGTGTTAGTACGCTGGGTTCCTAGAGGCAGCAGCTGAGTACCTGTGGTTTGCTACCTCTGCTCTGTAAATAGTTCATTTTAGCAGGGGGGTTAGTGAAGTCGCCTTGAGTCCCTGATGACGAACGATCCCCAGAAGCCCTATGTAGTGCAGAACGAAACACTGCCATTTAGCAGCCTAACTGGGCTGGTTTGGGTGGGGTTTTTTTTAAATAAAGATGACATCAGTAAAACAAAAGTTGGTGTCCAGCAGATAAGTGGGAGTTTAGAAGAAAATTTTGAAGAAGGTGGGCAAGATGACAGAAAATGGCGTGATGAAATGAGTTCATCATTTTTATATGTAAGTGTGGGATGGATTGTGGGAGAAGAGGAGGGGGTGGAACTGTAATGGGGAACCTGCCAAGTAGCTGTCAAGTTCTGAGAGTTTTTGGTGTCCTGAGTAAAAGCTCCAGAGCATGGTTCAAAGACAGTCCCAGGAGTTAGTGCCATAGGAAAGATGACCCTTCTGAGCTTACACTTAGCCTGTGAATAATGAAGGTCTTCACTCTTGCTCCTCCTGCACCATTAGCATGTGGGAGAAACCACTCCACCTCTGCACTTTGATCTCCCCGCTGATAAGAGGAAGTTGATAATAACCTTTTAAAACACAGAGCCTGGAAGGATTCTGGGAAATTTGGTATGAGCAAGTCTTGGTTAGAGACCTGCACGTTTGACAGACAAGAGGTGCTCCAGACTTCACTCAGTGGACTGGGAGCCAGTCACTCATTAAAATTAAGAGCCTACCTGTTCTCATTTCACAGGCACATTAAGAGAAACACTGCTGTGCTCCCAATTCTTTGCAATTATGACCAGGTGAGGAGAGAGCCATGCACTTGCAGATAGGTAGGAAATTCCTTTTCTTAGGCAAGTCTACCATGATCGCTCTGGTCCTTAAAATTTCTGGAATGTATAAGTCTCAAAATTTTATAAAGCCTCAAATAAAAACTCAGGATTTATTTTCAGTGAAGTCTCCTCAAGGTCAGGAGATCTTTCACACCAAGGAGAATCTATACAGACAGTATGATTTACATAAGCTTGGAAAATCCAAGACAAATTCTGCAGGAATTTTGTTCTAAGAATTCTTTCTCACTTCCAGGTTTGAAAAATAAAACCTAACCTTTTGTGTTTTTTAACCCATGAAGCAGAGACCACTATTCCACTTACAGGGTGTGAAAGGTAGCTACAAATGTCATCATGAACCCAGCAACACTCACTTGAAAGACTGCCGCTGCTGAGGACAATCACTATAGAGCCTCTTCTTACTCATTGGTTTCATTAACCAGTGGGTTTAAATCAAGAACATCAGGGCAAACAAATTTTTAACTTCTGGCTCCAAGTACTTAATCACTTCACATTGTCCCTTTAGATTTAATGAGTCATCCTGCAAGCTATTTATATGCACAATCACCCACAACCCATTAGCAAACACCTTCAAGAGGCAAAAGGAGGGACAAGTCTAAACAAAGTTGGGAAAGCATTTGCCCACACAATCTTACCTCCTCTGCTAATGGCTCTTACAGAAATTACAGCAGACAGGTGTTAGAGAATGTTCTGAGTTGGAAGGGACTCTTCTTTCTCCTCCCTCTGTTTTCACAGAGGGCATTAGATGAGGACTGCCAGGGAAGAGATTAACAATCGTTTCATCTCCAGTGAGGCCAGGACCCCTTCCAGGACAGTGTATCTCCTGCACAGACACATGAAACATGAACTCAGGGTCCTAGACCCTACAGTCTCTCTGGCAACTGGCTGTGACTCCTCTATCCCTCCCTTTATTCCTCTGTTTTCTTATGCATTTTACTCTGCAAATCACCCTGAACCCTCCCTTTAGTTCCTCCCCTAAACATCCCCATGTTAAGTCTTGTGCAAATCCCAAATGCTCTCCCTTCACATAAATGGATAAAATGTCCCATGTAACTCTCCCTCCACCCCCATCAGCTCCCATTCACTGGTTGGGTGGATGTCACCGTGGGCTCACCAGGATGATGTCCCTTATGGGACAGCCCCAGGGGGAGCTGGGGCTGGGGGTGATGAGCTTTTACCACATAACCCTCGCTGGCAGTGCTGGTTCCTCAGGACGTGAGTCAGGCCTTCACCCTCCACCCACACCAGGTGTCCATGTGTTGCTGGGGGCTCCAGGGGTGCCACCACAGCCTGTACAGTAGGGAAATGACTGTGGATTCACAAACCCTTCTTGGTACTGTGTATATTGGTCGATAGCACTGCGGGAATGTAGAAGCTATACTAGGTTTGTTCAGCTTCTTCAGGGTATAATCGTGTTGAGCTTCACTCTTTGTCCCTCTCCCATTTCCACCCTCAGGAACATGTTGCCAAAAGAGATTCTGTGAATTCCAGTGAACTGTGGTACTCAACTGTCAGCCACGGTGTAAAACACGAAAGGTCCGACTGCAATAGTCGGACAGAATATGCCCTTGTCAAAGTGCCCAAGGAGAAGGAAACTATCACCAGCCCCGAAGAGCACAGCGAGTATGATGATGTCCTGGTGCTTAGAAGATACTCTTTAACTTGAGTGTGTGCAGCTGTGATAACCATCTTACCCGGGCTGTCAGGTCCTCCAACAAACAACTCCCTCTCAGCCCCAGCTTACGCATTAGGATACATCTACCAGTCATTTTGCTATGAGACAAACCTGTCCATGAAAGGGTGATCAGAGAAAGAAACAGGGACACGGTACAGCACAAGACAACTAAACCAGGAGGAATAAATAGCAACAGCCACCATAAAGACAGTGTTCCTCTATAGAAAATTAGGAGCTTCAGTGTTAGAAGCAACCGAGGCTGCACCTTCTTCTGGACTTTTATAATACTTTGCAAAGGGGTCTTTAAATAACTACTGATGCAAATCTCAAAAATGCAATAATAACAGGGTTATTTTGTATGTCTGGGGGGTCTTTTATGTTTTAAATGAGAGCATAAGCCTTGTGGTGTTTTTCTGTCCTGCTTGATTTATACCATTATACAATGCACAATTTTTATAAATAACTCATTTCTCAAATTCCCCCCTTCCCCTTTTAATGTAATACTACTTATCTAAGTGTGAAGTCTTAATGAAGTTGGAATTAAATAAAAAACCCCAATAAACTGCATGCAAAACAAATATTACACCCACTGAGAAGAGTGTGAATACTGATGCTGCTCAGATGGTAACTATCTCTCAGTAGCAGAAGCCCAGGTGTTGCTTCCATGACACAACTCTTCCAGCTCACTCCTGCCGGAGTCTCAGGCTTGGCTTCCTGCAATGGTAGACTATAACCTCCTCACAGCCCATCACTCCCCTGCAAGCAGTGTTTCTGGACATGCTCAAAGGTCTGAAACCGGTTATTCAACTGTTTACCAGAGCTCATAAAGCAATTATGTGCCTGTGTTCTTGCTTAAGCGTGGTTGTTTGTTTGCTTGTTTTTTTTTTTTTTGCTCCCTCCTTTTTTGTAACAATACAGTTTGGAAGAAAGTGTTGTAGAGTTTTCCCGAGTTTAAGTCTTCCCTTGTCTGTGATGGCTGGCTGCAGCCCTGGCTTTATGGTGTAGTGCCTTTGCCACTGCCACCTGTCATTGCAGAGCCAGGAGCAGTCCCACAGGTGAATGGTTGCCTGTGGTGTGGAAGGACACACACTGCCTGCAGGTACCACCGCTGTGACGGGCACCTGAGTCTGCCCAAAACTAGTACTGGCTGTTGTAGTTACACAGATGACTGACTACCTGCTATGGGATTTTAAAGGGCTGGTTGTACCCTCCATAAGCTGCTTTTTAACAGCGTCTCAGTTGTCTCAGTTGTTAAAATATTACCCTCATTCCTTCTATTAAAATTCACAGTTAGCATCCACACAAAATATCTAACTTGATGAAAAAATGTGTAAAAAATTAGGGACTGCTGAATTGAATCATAATTAATACAATCTGACTGGATGTAGTCTGTAAAGTTGGATATTTTCTGTTTAATATCACGTCTTACTACAATTCCCCCTCCTTCTTTCCTGGGGGTTAAGGTACTGGGGCAGAGCAGGATGGCTGGGTAAAAAAGTGAATGCTTGTCTCCTTTTTTTCTCTCAACTCTTAATGCTCATAGGGGTATCACCATAAAGAAGTGTAATCATTACATTACTTTTCAGCTCTTAGAATTAAGATAAAGAAATGTTCAAGGATATGTTCAAGCATCTTAGTAAGAGTAGTAAGTTTGAGCAGCATCTCAATAGCAACTTATTTCTTTGCTGCTGGTACTTTCATAGCCTGCTGCTTTTGGGTACAAACCACACAGGCCATGAAGTTTAATCTTCCCCAGTGTAAGAATCAAAAGGAATACTTCTTCTAGCTGTATGCTGCATAGAAAATTACAGCAAGAGGAAATATGGTTCTTACAGCCAGTGCTACATCTTACAAATCAAGATGGTATCAGAATTGGGCACAAATAAGAGAGTCATGCGAACTACTAATTTGGTCCAGAATGTTTCCCAAGCTCAGATAAAACTCACGCAACAACAGCTATGGGGTTGAGTGTACAGCTCTGTCAGACAGATGCTTCATACAGCTCTCAGCACTTAGAATTCCAGAGGTTATTTTCCAGTTCAAACAGCTGAAAGACCAGAGCTTGAAAACAAACACTTTGGGACTAAAAATTATTTAATGCACAATAACATCGACAGATTACTCCTTAAATAAAATAGTAATATTACAAAAGAAAACACAATTTAACATAAGGTATTTCTTAAAGTACAAAATGTTTTTTAAAATAAATGTGTCTATCCAACAGCACTATACACTATACAGACTATAAATAAATGACAAGAAGGTATACTTCACTAACACGGTAGTGAATACATTCCATTCTGCATGAAGTTAATGCTCCATTTTCAGGTTATAGCCAGTTACTGTCTATAACTCTACTGCCACACTGGTCTACATGGTCTGCTTCAGCACCTTGCTCTTGGCATTGATCCATCTCATCTGATCTCTCATCAACAAGAACAACCATTTGCTGCCTTATTAAGGCAAAAGCCTTGCATTTGTTCACTTTTATCCCCACTGCTGGGACAGGGACTATAGCTAACTATTTGACATGGGTCAAATATCTGTCTATTCACTAGTAGCAGTAGCTAATTATTAAAGCACACAGCTAATTTTACCCTTGAAAGATTCCTGTGGCATTCAGATGCATTAGTGAACAAGACATGTTTCTTCATGATGTTTCTTCCTTCTTTTCTATTTCACATTGAAGAAGAGAAAAATAGAGCAGATACCACCTTATCCAGGAAGACTCTAGGATGAATAAGGAGAGTTAAAGCTTCCTTGAGAATCTAGTGCAAAGGTCTCACATGTAATTAAAGAATACATATATATATGTGTGTGTATACATATATATATATAAAAGTTTTCAGGCTGTTTTACAAAGAAAGAGCAATGGGAAAATATGGCATATGAAGTTAGGAGGGGAAAAAGTAACAACATGACTGGAAGTGAGCATTAAGGGTGAAGTTGTGCAGATAATTTTGGATAAACCAAGAGAAAAAGAAAGCCGTGTGCAAGACCACTTTTAAAGCTTGCACAGGGCATTCAGATTTAATCATAAGGCAAGCCAAAGCAGAGCTTTCAAAGTCAACAGAGCATGCATCAGAGAAGATACGTGATTTCCACAAGGGCAAACTGGATTATTGAGATATCAGGACAATAAAGAAGGAGGTAGTGGTGTTATAGGAGTGCAACACTTATAAAGATGCCACATATTCTGTTTACAATATTGCATCACAGGCAGCATTTACAGAAGTGTTTCTACCTAATGAATAGCTCCCTGCCCTGGGATAACTAACAGATAGGAGATCACATCTCTTGCAGGTGGTGATGAAGATGAGGAACTTTTCCATAATTTCTCTGAAAGTTAAAACAGTACAATATTAAAATTAAAATGAAACATTAATATGAATAATCATAATATGCACTGCATGCTGAAGTATTGGCCTATGATTATTCTGAAAACACATAGGTTTAACTTAGTAAATTGTGGGTGGGGAAGCAGCTCCATGCATTGTTTTCATTATAACCGCAAAGATCATGGGACTTTTATACTGGCATTTCTATCAAGACAAATATAAATTTGTTGGAATCACTGCCTAGTCATTGGTAGTCATTGGAACCACTGCTTAGAAAACCTAGGAGAATGAACATTTGGTGATTTTAAAAGGTATTTCTGTGCATAATAAAGTTAAAAAAACCCAAACCAAACCAAAACAACAACAAAAAATCCCCCTCCAAAAAGACAAAAATCACAAGTCTTTCTTATCCTTGATTGTGAAAAAAAAAAAAAAAATTGAGAATTTTTATCCCAAGTTACTTTTCCTGTTTTACTTGCATTAAAATTTGGTTTGTCAGTACTCAAAAATGAATGCACAATAAGGAGAAATATTTTTCATTATTTTCTCCCCACTATGGTACACACACATCTGAGGAGAATTTCTTTGTGTAGAGAAAATGTAAGAATAGATCCGAGACGTTTGGTTGGAGTGCACAGCTAACCAGTCTCATCACTATTCCCTTTCTCATCAGAGGACCTGACACTGAATCCTCGGTAGTAAGTTATGCATAGCAGGGCTTTCTCAAAACTATTTTACAGTGTTCTTAATGTTGTTGTGCAAAATATATTTCCTAAAAAATCTTCTCAACACCTTTCTAGAATTATTTCCATTCTTTACCATTAATACTTCTGCTCTTTGTAAAAAACCAGTTTCTAGAATGTAAGGCACTTACACGTGAGAGAAGTTCGGTCAAGCTTTAACCCATCACATTCGGATGTCTCAGGATTAAAAGTATCGTCTTCATCATAAATATTTTGACGTAAAATGTTCCGTATAAAATCTGGGTTCATAAGGTGTTCCATAAATCCTTCTGTTGATGGTGGCACAGAAAACACTAGCTGATAAATTACAGTGGAGCTTTCATTACTGAAAAACAAAGTGAGGTGTGAATGCCCTCAAGCTCCCCCTGGATGTTTTATTTTTTTGACAAGACTGACTTTACATATCAATGTTGACACGGATTTTTTTTTTTTTTAATGTTTTCTAAAGCAAAGCATTATGAAAGAAAACTGTCATCAAAGCTTCCAGTTTCCTCCTCCCCTCTCCTCCCTTCTCAGAACAGATCTTTAAACTGAGCACGTACTTGAAGCCAGCCAGAAACATGTTTTCAAGTGCACAAAGGGCAATTGGACATGTGTCCTAATGGGGTGTGGTTTTCAGCACCCCTGCTTCACAAGGACACACCGATAAGAGCTGTTGCAATATCCTATAAATGGGTTGGCTAGGAGCCTGCAGAAAGGTCTGCTCTCCTGCCACCGGTACCTGGGACCCCCCAGCTGTGCTCCTGGCTCAGCTCTGAAGTGGATTACACAAACCAGTGAACGGGAGACCACCTCTGGAGATTTCATTGTTTGTGGTCTACTACATCCACTGCCTACCATTCAACAGTTACATTTTGTGCTCACAGAATCTAAACATTACAAAAGGCAGCTAAATCTGGGAAAAAAGGAAACAAAGAGAGGCAGCAAGAGAAAGATATGCAAAGAGGCAGACGGGGAGAGATCAGCTGCTCAACGTATATGCAGAACTACACCTTTGTACTTCATGGTCTAAATCACAATCTTTAAGCGTGGAGGAAATAAGGCTTAGAAGCTACAGTTCACCATGGAACAGAGCTGGCAGTGCAAGGGGGCAAAGTGCCCTCAGGACTGCCCCTTGTCACGTCCCAGGGGAGCTGTCCTTGCTCTGTCCTTGCTCCCTCAAGGGCCTTGGGACTTTGTGAGTTTACTTTCCTTGATTTTCTCCAATCTTTCTAATTCCTTTGTAATCAAGCATTTTCAGAACTCCTCGAGGAAGCTCTCTGTCTTCCCTTGCCTCTCTGCTATTTCTCCATGACAGGAGGCATGTATATTCCTGTTTGTTCTTTTGGGAACAAAACAGTTCTCTCCACCCCATGAACCCAGTTTTATTTATTTAAGACTATTTAGCCACGTCAATTTTAAGTGTCTCCACCAATTAATTTTCCCTTTCATAAGTATCCTTGAATATGTTTGTTAAAGGCTGCAACTGGAACCAAAAATAACAGAGATGATACTTTACAGCAACAAAATGCTACTGTCATATACTATTAGCAGCATTTTTCATTTACACCAGAGAATCTTTTGACCAGTTTTCACTATCTATAAACCTAACTTTCCCCCAAACAACCTATACATACACATGCCTATGTGTTTATCTCATCAAAAGTGTGTAATTTTCAGATAATTTTGGTGACAAATTGCTTACCTGAAAGAAATCACTTGAGCTGACCTAAAGTAGCGTCCTAAAGCTGGAGATGAACTATAGACCTCTGTTAGCTGGGATAAGGGAAAATAAAAAAAGAAAAAAAGAAAAACATATTTCAACTATTCAATCTCTCTTTTCCCCACAAAAAAACCCCACAGCAAATTATTCTTACAAGGTATCTTAGGGGTATACACATAGGTACTAAAAGTCAAATATCAGCAAATATCTGCCCTGGAAGAGGTACACAGTCCTTTTAAATTTGACAGAAAGGTTAATTGCACATTTGAGTGATTGCTATATAACCTTAAGACAATAGAGGCATTCAGGGTAATCTAAAATCGTGTGCTCAGGTTGCCATGTGCAATTCACATGATTAGGTTTGGGTTTTAATCAGTGCCAGAAAGCTCTTCTAACTTTTACTTGGTAGAGGGAAGGGTTTCTCTACTGACACTCCCTTTTCACGATGTCTAAATGAGCACTGCCGTGCCTGCTGAGCTTATTTCAGCTGTAACTCAGAGCTGTGATGGCTTGATGGAAATTGTAGCTATAAACCCAGGCTATCATTGTGTACTCATGAAAGAATGCAGCACACAGGATTTTTAGGACCTATTGGTTTTAAATGATTTTCACAAGCCCCTCCTAAATTATTCAATGATTCTGTGAAAAAGGTAAAGACTGTGTCCTAATCATTAGTCAAATTTGGTGGAAAAAAGTCAGATGCTCTTTTTGTGCTTAAAAGCAGAAAACTCTGTTTTTCTAGATCAGGACTTTAAGAAGTACAACTCAAGTATTTTTGTGGACTTGCTACTCAGAGAAACAGAAACTTCTTGAAAAGAAAAACACTGAAACTATGTTGTAAGCAGAATAAACTTTGCCAAGAAACACATCAAGACATACCCTCTTTGTAATGTCCTCAGAGAAAACGTGTGGGAGACCACACATTAACTCCAATGTTCCTGAAAAATTGTGGTAACTTCCACTGTTTAGTAGTGCATCAGGATCCCAATAGTCATCCTCATCTGTGTAAACATCTAATAATTGAAAGGAGATGGAAAAGGAAGGGAAAAGTTCCAGTTAGCTGAAGTACTGAAAACAACCTTCTTGTCTTGCTCCGTGGTGGCTTTCTCACAAATTTCCTGGGTAAGGACTGACTGGGAGTGACAGGAAGAAACTGCAAGTGTTAGTCACCAGGTCAGTTATTACTGAGTCAGAACCACCTCGTGGGAGAGTGTGTGTGTGTGTGTGTGTGGAGGGAGAAGGGGTGGATTGGACCTCATGGAGGTGGGGTGGTGTTGTGTCCCTCATGGCAGCCCCTGGACCTGCGTGGGGAAGCCCTGGAGTAGCTGCCAGTCACAAACAGCCCTGGGAAAACTATAACACCCCACAGCTCTTACAGCCCCTAACCCAGCTCACATTGGCAGGGACACTGAGGACACTACTTCTCACCCCGACCTGGAACACCCAGAGTGGCTGATGGTCGGAGATCCCCCCCAGGGGGTTTGGCCAGATAAAACCAGAGCAAATAAAACCAAGGGCATGTGTTTGCCTCCTGTCATGGCCCTGCCATTGGACTTGTGAGAGCTGGTCTCCTACAAGGCTTCAGTGGTAGCTGTGTGATCTGCCTTTCCCTCTTTCTTCTTCTCTCTTCTTGATCCCTCTGCTTCTCTTTCTCTGCTCCTTTCTTGGTGCTTAAGGTGGTTTGGAGCTGGAGGGATTGTATCTTAAGTGTTGTTGGTTTACTGGATGTTAAGTGCTGTCGATTATTAGTACATGCTGAGTCAGTGTTGTGGTGGAGTGTTTTTGTCTGGCTTGTGTGGTGTCCTTTTCAACTTTGGCCAAGTCCCCTTATTTGCTCCCCTACATTAATAAAGAAATTCCTTGGGAACAAGCCCGTGGCTTATTCTTTTGATGCTATCTCGAGATATTAGTGAATCCTATATCTAAATATTAAAGCAAAATTCCCAGCCAATCCTGTGAGCTGGCAGCTCCCTGGGCTTGGAGTCTTACAGCAAGTCACCTGAAGAAAAACAACAGCACGTGAAGGTCAAACACCCACCCCCATCAGCAAAAGTCAGCTGCCCTGGGAGCCTGGGTGACAATGACCCCACTTGAGGGGATCTAAGTGATCCACGGCACTTGTTGCAATGTGACAAACATAATTTCCATCCTCATCCCCATGTCTCTCCTCACAACATTTTCTCACTTAGCTACAAACTGGAATTGCCACCTGATCAGGATACAAGTTGCTTGCTGCATGCTAAAATAAAAGCATTCACATCCACTACCCAACCCACCAGCCTCTGCAGTCAGTATCCCAGTCCCTTCAGCAGTTTAATGACAGAGTTTAAAGGATGCTATTGTGGTAACTTCCACTGTTTAGTAGTGCATCAGGATCCCAATAGTCATCCTCATCTGTGTAAACATCTAATAATTGAAAGGAGATGGAAAAGGAAGGAAAAAGTTTGTGTTACATTAGACTGTAAGTATTGTACATTTGTATTATTGCAACCAAGAGTGAGATACTTACTAGAATAAAGAATTAGGCTGATGAGAATGACGAAGAAGATTACTAGAAATATTGAAGTTATAACCATCCACAGTTTACACTTCCAGAAAACTTCATTCCTGCATGACTTCCAGTGGTCTCTCTCCTAGTTATAAAAGGGAAAGACGTATTGATTAACGAAGTAAGGCAAGAAAAAAATATTGAAGCAAGTCTCTACTGTCCCATTTAGAAACAAAAAACCCTCATAGATGGGAGAACCTCATAGGTAAGCAATGCCCTACACCAGGGGTTCCCACCCTTGACTACTGCTGCAGGTGGGAATGTAGACCTGCAGAAGGCAAAGGACTTTCACAGAAAGGCGAAAAACATTTAATTCCCATTTGTGCAGAATTTCCAACTCCTAAACAGCCCTTAAAGCCAAAGTACTACAAAGGTGTGTTCTTGGCTCCCTCTTTATTTTTAACTACGTGAATTTGATTTGCGTGTTCCACAAGCTGCCCTTTTAACATTTGCCATCTCTCCCAACCAAAAAGGTGTCTATAGAGGTATTTCCAAAATCATTCACCTTTGCAGTGGTGATGATGTCAATCTGCATAGCTGCTGGGTACCAGCACCAAAGCAAAGGGACCGCTATTGAATAGATGCTGTTGCATTAAATCCACCATAAAATAGCTGAGACCTTTATAGCTGACTCCCTTTTTCTTCAGAAGATGGGAAACTTGAAGGTTATTGAGTATATTTAATAGAGAGTTTAATGGGAATCTCACCTGTTCTAGGAGACCACAAGAAAACTATCTCCAAAGTGATTGTGCACATTCATATGGGAGAGAAAGGACAATACTTGCCTGATATTTAATTTTTAATACTATGTAAGACCATAGCAAAAATTAGTCTTTTAATTAGTTAACTTAGTGGTATGAATATTACAAAACAAACAAACAAAACCCCCAAACCAACCAAACAATAAAAACCTCACTTAGGTGACAAAGCAAAACAGAAAATTTCAACTGCTTTGTTCCACAGCCAGAAGACTGAAGGAAGGGCTTGAATTCATAAGCAGACCATGTTGCCTTTTTTATTCCTTCTCCTTCCCCCTCTCCATCCATCACAAACCCAGCAGTAAACTCCACATCCTTTTTGACATTAGTACCAAGTAAGGAAAAGGTTATCTGGGCCACACACATGCAGATTGGCAAGAGGCACTAATCCAGGTTACCTCCCTTCATTTTTTGAACTTTCTAAGAATCCAGCATAACAGAAAGGCTTTCACTGAATTTTACTGAATCCACCAGCTGGCTAAAAGTTTTTGTGAGGGTGGCAGGGGGACAGGGAGAGAAAACAAACACTTACAGAAAGATCTTACAAGAGTGATTTCTCCAGGAGCAGGGGCAGAAAAAGGGAAACACTCTCTGCAGACATCTCTGCACACAGAACTTTGCTTTGGTGGAGAACAAAGAGCAAAAACTGAATATGGTTTGACTTACAGCATGCTTTCAGCTGTTAATACATATACATATAATTTTTTTAATTTAATTTTTAAAATATGTTAGAAGAAAGAAGTTTCAATTTAATACTTAAGACTAGCATATCATTTTGTACTTAAAAAATTTTTAAAAGCCAGTAACTATTGCTTAGAGTGCAACTTTGAAATCATGTACAGTGATATCAGTTGAGACAGAGAGCTGTCAAACCCAAGTTTCGATTGAGCCGCCACATATTTAGACTATCACAAAGTGTAATTCTTAATCACACATAGCAAACTGCCTTGATCTCATGAAAACCTTGAGCTCTGCAACTAGTCCATGAGCCTCTGGGCAATGCCCAGAGGCATCACAAGACTGCTGGGGGGGAAGCAACAGCAGCAGAGAAAAATCTCTCCCTGATGGGCAGGACAGTTCTGATTAACCTGCCACCTAACCAGAAAGCAAAGCATGATAATTTTCCAGCAGTCCCTATAGGACAGGAAGCCAATTGCCAGAATCAGCAGAAACAGAGCTCGAATGAAAACTCAGTTCTGGGAAGGGGAAGGATAAACTTAAGGGTAAAGTTTTGCAATATAGCCAAGCAGATTTAGCTCAGCCCTGCCTCTCTTTCACCTTCTCCCGTTCCTCTTTGCACCTCCCTCAAATTTGTCTCACACTACAGCAAGCTGACTCAGCTTACCAGACCAAAGGAGAAGTAGCTGACCCCTGACATAGTAGAATAAATGGGGGTTTTGCCCAGCCAGTGGAATGGATCAGCACATAGAGATGATCAGTGGGGCTGGCACAAGGAAATATTTGCAGTTACTCCAGCAAGATCAGGAAGGGAGGGGTGGTGTGACTAATACAGACAGCTCTCAGGGGGGCTCAGCCATGCCTAGAGAAAAGCGGGAAGCATCTTTGCTCTGTCACAAATATTCCTGGAGTGAGTAATGTAAACCATTGCACAACAGTCACCTATGAACATACATTATACCTCTGCCAGCATTAGTGTGCTCCACAGCTTTAAGCTAAGTACTGGAGCTACCGTCCTCAGGACTCATATGTTGATCCTGACTGAGGCTTTGGAGCGCTCTGTTAATACAAATTCATAATGGTTAATAACTGTGAGTTACTCAAAGATAAAAAGAAAGAGAATCCATCATGCTCTGTTGGAGGACATTTTATTCTTGTTTTGGCAGCACTGTTTTCTGGTTAGTTTATACTGAAGAAAAGCTTGGGTTTAAAATCAATTCCAGCTTTTCCCCTTTCTGATTTTGATCCCAATCCCACTGAGAGTGCATGAAAATAGAAAGCAAAACTCAAGAGCACCAAATACAATTTCAGTTCCTAAGTTAAAGCTAAAAATGTTACTCCAGTATTAGAACACCTCACTGATAAGAAGAAAAAAAGTAGGTTTTCAGCTCCTTTCCCTCTCCCTCAAACAGCAAACTGGACCCCCCCCACAAGATGTTTCTGCAAAGTATCATTTCTCTTCCTGTGTAGTGTTTTCCCCAACAGCAACGATCTAATGAGCAAGTAAAATTCCTACCTTTCTCGTTTGAGTATTTAGAGGCTTGTTGTGATCAGCCTCACTTTCCTCCACATTATCTTCTGGTAATTCAATAATCTCATGCTCCTGAGCAGAGTTTTGCCTTTTCATTTCTTCTGTCTCTGTGCGAGGACCTCTGCCTCTAAAGCGAGCGCAGAGGCAATTCATTTCCTTCTGCTTTCAGGTCAGTCAGAGTTCTGATACGAGGCTGGAGACGGTAACAGGGAGAGTCGGGATAGTTTTCACAGGAGTGGTCTCAAAACACTGATGATAAACACGGGGAATTCCTTGGAAGAACAAAAAAAAGGTGGCTGCACTAGCTACAGAGAAACAGGAGGCAGAGGAAGTATCAATTCGCTCAGCCGTGAGAACTACAGCTCTCTCCTGTGCAATACTAGGTTTTCCAGTTTGCCAACCTTCCTGTACCAGCCCTTGACAAGCAAGTGACTAAAGCTTCAGCAACGTTATCATTCGCTGAGGCGGTTTTGAAAGCAACCAGGGTGCTTTCCCTGCTGCTGTCAGCCAAAGCAATAAATTACTATTAATGTTATCCATGCAGCTAAACAGATGTGGTTCTGAACAGCACAAGCTGAGTAAAGGATCATGTAGCTTGTGGTCTGCTTAGGCTGTGACTCTACCAACGCTTGTAATTCTGGTCTCCCTGTATAGACAATAAAGAAATGAATGCTACTGATCTTTGTGCTGTGAATTGTCCTTTCTCTACCTGTTATACTGCCACAAATCACATCTGGTGTTAAAGAACCATTTGTGTCTATTAATGTACTATCCGACCTAAACCTGAGAAGCTGCTTTCAGGTAAAACAAAACAAAAAAAACCCCAACAACCCAAGAACATAAAGTACAGATCTGAGAAGAGGAAGGTGACCTTCAATTTCAGCCTATGCTCTACAGGGCATGTTTTACATTAACTCCCCATGTGAATGCTGCTGTGCACTTAAAGTCACTCACAACCGCTTACTGCAGCCAGGGCTGATTTCACCCCCAACCTCCCCACTATCCTTCATCCTACCTCCTTTTATTTCTCCTGTTCTGACTCCACCCTCATGTTTCTCCTTCCTCCCCACAGAGCATCTCTCTCCCCTCTGGATCTACAGGGTTGGGCAGATAGCTGGTAACTGCATTCTTGCTTACTCTTTTGTTCCAGCACAGGGAGGATCATGCATTAAGAGCCAAACAAAGCCTCTCTCAGCAGCTCCCTTCTCTGCTGCCTGGCTATCCACTCAGAACACTGCTACTTCTTTTTCCTGACACGAGCTTGGAATGCTCTCTCTCCCAACCCCCCCACTTTGATTTTTTTAAATTTGTGCAACTCATGTGGCTACTGATGCCCAGGGTTCAGATTCCTGATGTTGTGTCACAGCCACGCAGGCGAAGACCCTCCATGGAACTGAGCACATATCTTATGTTTATTCAGCAAGTAAAAAGAAATACAAATTGCATAACCTCACCTCTTAGTTCTGAGAATCCTGAGGACTGAGGATGAAGCTGAGGAGTCATCAAGGATATAACATATGTCTGGATCCACAAGATTTTGCCTGGGACATCTTCACTAGAAAAGCCTTTCTCAGCTGGTTCTCAGTACACTGGCTGGAGAGCAGCTTCATTTATATAACTTCCACTCACAATAAAAGGCATTACCCTCCTACAGAATTTTCCGAAACCAAAACGGTTTTTCCAAGTCAAATGAGTTAATGATTATGGATCTCACCACACACAGGCCAAAGTCCTTATTCTCTCTATATATCTGTGAAGGAGCTCCTTAAAGTGTTGAGTTCCTTTCATCTGGGGGAATCCTCCACACTTGGTGCTCTTCTTGCATGTGAAGTACCAGCCCTTCTGACACACGTTACTGAGAAACTCTTAAATAAAATGAGAAGTCAGGAACTGGCCTGAACACTCTGGGCTAGGCTTTTATCTAAACCAGAACAGCAGGAAAACTGTTTTCTTGCCCAGCCAAGACATTTCTGGTTTCAATATAAGGAAAAGAAACTTGTGCCTTTAAATGTGCACTTTAGAAACAGAGTTACACTAGGCTCAGCTTTACAAAAAGATGAAACTCCAAGGTACAAATGTAGTTCTGATTGCACCTGGGGATTAGGGTTTCAGAGGCACAAACAAATAAAACATATCCACTTGCAGTTTTAGCATGTGTTTATTAAAAATGAAGATGTGAATGACTGATCAGCCATTAAAGATAGTAAACTCCTAAAATATAGGCTTTGAGTACACCTTATGCTGTAAGTTAGACAGAAGCCAAGGTAAGGTGCCCAACACTAGATAGAGAAAGGAAGGAAAAGCAATATCACTGTTAGAAAGAAGAATCTAGCTGCATGCAGAATACAGTGGTAGCACATTCCAGCATTTTCCCCACATGCCTCCAAGGTGGATCTAAAACTAAAGATCACATGTTTTTGTGCTGCAGAGTATGTTTTCTGTGTGAACAGCAATGACAGACATTCAAATTGTCAACTTTTTTTTTTTTTTTTTCCTCCAAATACATTAAATGTGAAAGCTAACCACTTCCAAATATTGAGCACAATTCAAAGACCGTCTGCATGGTCTTAGGGGCCATTTAAATAAATCTTTTATTAAGCTAAATACCAGTACTCTTAAGTCCCATAAGCAGTTTTGGAAATCTTAAATCAGCTAGATTTGGGATGATCAGGAGATTGTAATTATCAAAATTAGATTTACTGACAGAGTTAAAGGAATGTGACTGTCATTTCCTTTTCTACTTTTTTTGAGCCCAAGGATGAATCCAATCACATAAATCTATTTTCCTTTTACATCCTTTTCAATGAAATGTGGCCACATGGGCATAGCCCAGAAAGATACAAAACCCAAAAATCCTGAGCCTGAAACTCTGCATGCTGTGGACCAAGGAAGTCAGGAAAAACAGTGAACACATGCTTAAGATTCACAGTGCATGCCAGAGACAGAGCTGGAGAAATACACCTGTAACAAACTGGAAACATTAAACCCTTCAGTTATGTTCACATTGCAAAGACAATGTAAGAAAAAGCATTAGGGTTTTTTAGTTTAATTAATTACAACTGATTAATTCTTTCCATTTACCTAGACGTCACGCTCTTCTGGTTCTTTAAGAGAAATTTCTTGCATCCTAACATTTTTGAGCAATATATATGGTATTCTTAAGAAAACGAAAGAGAGATCCCAAAAGTTACAGCCCAGAAAGTAATAGTCGAGCAGTGGGAGAATAACTAGAGGATGAATTTATCTAAGCTTTGTACATCAAACACTATTTGTATTTTTCAGAAATATGAAATAATTATTTATGTTTAGAATCCTGGAACATCACTAAGACAATATACATTAGCTGAATATATATGGAATGTGGCTACAAATATGCAGATATATGTCTGTGGAAGCATTCAGAGATATGTAGATAGCAAGAGACACAGAAGAAGAGAAGACTTGCACAAGAGAGATTTGGCTGGATTTTTGTAACAGGTTCAAATCCATTTTGTTTTGTTCTTAAGGCAGTGCTGTTTCTGGTAATGGGGATAAGGAAGATGAATCCATAAGGAACCTGATGTTTCTCTGGATCTGATCAGTTATTTCTAGATAAAACACAAATTATAGTTTCCTCATTAAGAAAGTCTATTCTTTGACAAAGAAACAGTCAATGGCATTTTCGTTTTACGTCATCAGATAGACTACAGTAGGAAGTGTCTTTCATATGGAGATCATGTGCATTTTCTCCTTAGCTGATCAGTTTGTGTTCTGATGGATCCAGTCATAAAGTGCTGTCACCTTAGTGTACACACCAGGACGATTGCGTCGAGCACATCCTTCACCCCAGCTCACAATGCCAGCAAGATACCATCTATTTCCCTTTCCTGTGCAGGCCAAGGGACCTCCAGAATCTCCCTAAAATGAAGGGAGCCCAACCATTAGTATACACACACACACAGAGCACTGTAACAAAAGTTAGGTTGTTTAAGAACAGTAAATACCTGCCATTCTCTTTCTCAAATTAAAACTTAGTACTAGAGTCTAAATTCTGGATAGAATGTACCCAGCTAGACACCAAATGTATTCAGTTATCTTAACTTGTGGAAGTAGCACACTAAGCAATATAAATCATTGGCAATAAGTAGTTTATAACAGTACTCCTTGCTAATTCCCACTACAGGATTCGTGAAACAATTCAACACAGCCCAAATGGGGAGAGATGATGATAGGGATGGAAACGGGAAATTCTACTACCATTTGATCATGAATTGTTCACAGGTTAATGGCAGAACTCTCATACTGTGTGTTAAATAGGAACAGAAAGATACCACCTCCCCCCAGTTAAAAACAAACAAACAACTCCCCAAGCAAACAACATCAACAAAACTCAACAAACTAAACCAAACCCCAACCCCCAAAACAGACCAGGCACAATTAAGTATTATCATTAAGTCTACATTTGTAGATGGAAAGGAAGGAATAAAGTCTAAGGAATGTGCAAATAAGAACCCGCTTCTCAAATGGAACAAGCAGCTTTGCACAGCAATTTAGGAAAATAAAATATTCCATTCAGTTCAGTTCACAGGATCCAAATACATTCAGGCTCATCAATGCTTTTGTGCCCTTCATTGTTTTAACCTTGTATGTCTTCTGTGAACTGCTCTGCTCACAGAACTCTGAGCAGCTACAGTGCAGCTCCTCTCTGCAGCTGTTCCTTATGCACACAAGGCACTCAGCAGCTTCCAAAGTGACCCTGGAACTTGTTTGCTGCTCCCAGCTGGAGCTAAAACATGTAAAAGGTCAGAAGAAAGCCCTGTACCAGGAAAAGAGTAATAATGGAAAAGCCTTCCATCACCCAACCAAACAAAATTATCCAGATATAAGAAAAGGAGCCAGGGCAGTTCTTCCTCTCTCTCAGGCTGCTGTCCTACTAGCAATTCTTATGATCCAAGAGGCTGATCCCAAAGTGACTGGAGAAAGGAGGATCCATAGTCCAGTACATTACACAGCCTGTTCTGAAAGACCAAATGGGCTGTATGCTGATGGTGTGAGGAGGGATCCTACACAGAGGAACTAAGATCGAAGAACATCCTAGAGTGATGGGAAAACAGTCTGAAAGAATAAGTATCAGATCCTCTAAAGATGAAAGGCGTGTAGAAGCTTCACATAACTTGTGCAACCCATGCACAGCTTACATGTCCAGGAAGAAATGAACAAAACAGGATGACCACAAGTCTGGAAGTATAGTAAAAGAGTTTCAGGGTGCTGTGGGGGTTTCCTGAACTGCCAAAATCATTCCTCTCTAGCACTGTACAGGAAATATCCTAGTGACAGAAAACAAAAAAAGTAGCAAAGATGCCACCCAGGCCAAGAACTTAAAGGTCCAGAGGTCCAGCATGCTAGGATTCAAACACAGCATATTCTCTTGGAAACTGGCCAGTATGATATATAGCTGAAATGCTTAAAAATGTCCATCTGAAAATTCAAGGGCATTTCTTAAGCAATACACTTTTGGAGGAACATCACGCTTCTAAACCAACATGTTTTAACAAAACAATTCCGAGGTCTAGACAAGCTGTACATGAAGTTAACAAAAATAATAATTCATTGAATTAGAACTTCAGGACTGCAAGAAAATCCTGCAAATAGTCTATTATACGACAAGAAGTTTGACCCATTTTGAGCTACAATCTTGCAAAAATTATCCTATTACATTAAAATACTAGAACTTATATATAATACAAAAATTATATCAAATTGCCACAGTCTAAAAATCAGTAAAACGTTTCTCTCCCTTTACACAGTAGTGGGTATAAAAACCATGTTTGCAATTTTGAAAGTCGATATTTATCATAAGTTTAAATACAAAAAAAGTACACAACTAGTCTAATAACTGAGATGGAGAAAGAAAGCAGAGTCAGGAAAGTTGAAGTACGTCCAAAGGGCAGTTTCTGATTGTGTGTGTAAACAAGTGAGGTCATATAACTTATGATACCACGATGTACTCAAAAGTTGTATTAAAAGGGAACATTCCAGCTGCAGTTCGCAAACCTAGCTTAGCTTTTCCATTTGTATTTTTTTGTAACTGTAACAATACATTACTCATCACACTGTTACAGTATTTTAGCAATTCCACACCCAGACACTAAAAAGAAAAAAATGAAATTAATGCAAATTAATACAGATGGACCTAACTTTATTCCTTTTATCCTTATATTTTTCTTTTACAGTTGTATTTCATATAAAAGAAGATGAAAAACAGTTCTAAACACATTTGACCCTTTGTCTTTGCAAAACAGCATTTCTCAAGAGAGTCAGAGATTATCTATGCCAAATTTCCTTCCTTATTTTGGAGAGCCTTTAGTTGTCATTTTAAGTTAACCATACGCTTACACTCAAGATGTCTCTGTCTATTACTAATAAAAACAAAAATAAAAAAAGGAAAAAAGAAAAGCCACACAAACAACAACCCACAACTCTGAACAGTTTTCCAACAAAAGCAAGTATTTCTTTGTAGTTTTTCTACAAGTTGCAGAATACCTGGCATGCATCAACGCCACCATTAAGATTCCCAGCACAGAGCATACGTGAGGTGATAAGATCATCATACAGCTTGTTGCAAACACTTTGGTTAATTATTCTCACTCGAGCTTCTTGTAGTGTGTTGGCAAAATGACCTGGAAAAATATACAAGTAGTATTGCAGAGGTTAAAGTGGTACAAATTTCTTATAGAGATACCTCTTATAAAAACAAAAGAGAATTGCTTCAAGCTCTAAATCTACCCAGCTAATGACAGCAGAGTATTTTCATTCCCTTCAAATGATGCCTGCCCTCCACTTTTAAAAGTTGTTGTCCACACAGAGGTCCCAATCCACCACCTTTCCGTTCCCCTAGTCTTTATCCCAATGAGCTTGTTCTGCCAGAAAGTAGTAAAAGCACCATTCAAACTGTAAAACAAGATTCCACACAGGGCAACTATCTTTGAATGCCATTTCAAATCATGTCCAAAGACAGTATGTTATTATTCACACTACAGTTATGCCCCAAAAAATGTCTAAGTCCTACAAAATGAAATTTATCTGTTGTTTTCAATCCTCTCTAAATCAAGGAATAAAGCTGAAGGGGGAAAACCAAATAATTAGAAAAAACCCAAACCCCAAAAAACAATCTGCAAGTCACATATGATGCTAAGAACTTAATTCTGTACTGTAGTATGGACATAAGGTGTCATTAAGAACTAGAAATCCTGAGACATATTTTGGCCCAATAGCGTGCATAACCTTTTTGATACCTGGATGATCAGAGGAAGTACAGGGTTTTTTGTTGGTTTTTTTTTTTTGTTTGTTTGCTTAGTCAGCTTTGAGGATGGGTTTGGAGTGAAACAGATAAGATGGAAAAATACGTTTCTTTTACATATCGTTATATTGAATTTGAATGTTACCTATGTAATTTTGATAAAAAGCAAGACATTGTATCAAGGCATCAATTGTAAAGCTGTTTGCACTTCGTTAGGTTGTTATGTTATTAACGAGATTTAAATATTTTTTAAAGGCATATTAAGTAAGCCAGAACTACACAGCCTAGGGGCTTCTGACCACGCGTGAGGAACTAGGTCTCAGCACAACTGTGGGGACCTCTGAAGTGCTGAGGGGCTGTCCAAGCCCAGGTTTCAATGCTGGCTCGTGTTTAATGCTGAGATCCCCTGGGCTTCCCGTCTCCTCTGTCCAATTCAGTTTGCTTTTTTTTTGCCTCCTTCCTGCGGCGTGCTATTTTAAGCACAGAGGCAAAACTCTGCATGAGGCATACATTAAACTGCCTTTAGCTGAGACAGAGAAAACAAAAAAATTCTCCCTGATGTTTTTGCAATTACTGCTGTTCATGGCCCCACATTGTCACAAATGTAGATGTAGAGACAAATTCTTTCTCTGCAGTAGCTGCAAGTGACTGTTTACTTTACATGCAAGATACCTATTCACCAGATAAAATGAACCATGAGCACGGGCACATTTTTGTAAATCTATGGTCATTTGCTTTTCAATGATCCGTGACACCAGAGTGTGCATTTTGTCACTTATGGCCTGCAAACATTCAGAATTCACAACTGAAGGTAAGGAGATCTTTTCTAGCTTTTTATAGACCCACTAAGTAAACCACAGGGTTGGGGGATTTTTTTTGCTTAAGAGTATAAATATTTCATTGTTAGAGTTTAAAACTAAGCCAAACTTGCCAGAAGTATATCCAAGAAATGAACATACTATTTTCTTTTACGGCTCCCCAGCCAGTTACATAGCAGACAGTTCCATAAAGAAATACTCTAGAGGTGCTGGGTAAACAAATGGGCTGTACCAGCTCACTGAAGAATACAGGCATCTCCATTTCCAACAGGGCAATGTCATAATCTGAGATAGACTGATCATACTGTGGGTGGACAATAATCCTTTTGATTGATCTCATAGCCACACGATTGCTCTTTCCATTAATAGTATGTAAGCCCATATATGCTCTCCATCCCAAAGGAACAGAGTATCTGTAAAGAAAATGCTTTTAGTAGATCCTGTTGCAAAGCAATGTAGTTTTAGTTCACTCCATTTTAATCAGTTTTCAGTATTAGATGAGATTCATCAAAACCAAAGTGAAGGGAGTAGAATACTACTTCAGAAGATGATAGATGCAGTATAATCTCTGTCTCCTAAAATATTAAGTAACGTTTTGCTTATATTTTGAAAACAATTAATTTCCTGGAGCTTTAAGATCAATTCTGTGCAATGCACCACACTTTGGGAGTCAGAAAAGTGTATTATTAAATTCTAATTCCTCCTTGCCACATGTAGGAGGCATGTTTTTTCAATCTGCATTACCTAAACTGAATATCAGTGAGTTTTACACTCCAATTATCAATAAATGGGAACTTTTCTGAAGAGAAAAGGCCATAGATTGTATTCAGAAAATCCTTGTCTTAAGGAAAAAAAAATTAAAAAAAAGGGTGTTTAAATCTAACAAAACAGTGTTTTATCTTTCAGGATTGACTGACAATAGAAGGGAAGGAACAACTTCAAATACTTCAGATTTTTTGAAGTCAGCAGCAGAATACAGTACTGAGTGTTGATGTCACAGAGTTATAACCTGAATCAACTCCTCTAGACAAGGAATAACTACTGCAGACTTTTGAAAGCAACACTGTAAGGTTTTTAAACTGTACATACTCTGAGAAAACATAATTTCTTCATACCTCACAGAATCAGAGTCCAGGAAGCAGTGGGCAGCAGATATGAGCCACCTGTTGGAAATAACAGATGCTCCACATATATGACCTCGTGCTCCCATCTGTAAACTTGCTTGCCAAGGCCACTTTCCAGATCTTGCATCTTCACCTCCAACAATTCTGTTTTTCTTAATCTGGTGTCTCCCACAAGCTAATAGAAATCATTGAATACAATAGTAACAAAGCCCACAAGGTCATTTCACTTTGCCATGCTTAACACAAACTTTTATCCGCAGACCACACAGCTGTTGGGAAAAAAAAGTATTTTCGTACTGTGCAATTTGTAAAAAGGTGAGTACTTGCCCATTCCCACTCAATGGGCAGGTGAGATATAAGCCAATCATTGCCTATCCTCCCTTGTAGCTTTCTAAAGAGGTTAAAAATTAAAGTCATTTAAGCACAATTCAAACCTGGGTTGTTTCCAAAAGTTCACTTGAATACATTCTCACATTTTTCCCCTCCTTCCAAACCCAGCCCTTTGACTGCATTTCATTCAGCTGCAACAAGGACTAAGACCTTCATAATTGTCCTGGAAGGGCTCATTGCTTGAAATAAGTCGTCACAGGCAGAATGGATGAGTGGATTTAAAAGAAACCGTGCAAAATTCCAGACATACATTTTCATACAGGTGTCATTGGGAATTATTTTTTTTTTTAACTTAAATTTGATTTAATCAATTCTTTATCCAACAGTGCTTGACCATAACACAAATTCCTGACTCAGTTTCCCAAGTCATAAACTAATTTTTACATAAATGTTACCACACCACAGTTCATTTCATCAGATCCATCTGCACAGTCTCTCTTCCCATCACACTCAGGGTTTGGTTTCAGCAAGCACTTTCCATTGAGGCATTTGTATGCATAAGGAGAGCAGCTTTTGTAGGCTGAAATAAGAGAGAGAAGATAGTGTCACATGTTAGGAGTCAGGCTTTCAAATTATTAAAAAAACCCTTGCAAGTTCAACCAGGTTTTTTTTTCAGCAAACAAAGACATACTCCTGGCTACCTCAAGGACCTAAAATTCAAAGCAAGCCAAGAATTATAATGGAAAAATGCAGCAAGTCAGTAGGGAGACACTGGTAGTACTGGCACTGTCTGTAACCATTGTGGCACAAGTCCCAAACCTACTATATCTCTCTCCCATACATTATTTTGTACAGATCTGGCGGCATCTGAGGAAAAAGTGCTCTTCCAACAGGATCACCAGCAAGATGTGGTTTGGTCATTTTTCTAAAATGACTGTTACCTTAGATTTGGCTTCATTAATCTTCTAGACTCTTCCAAGAACTAGTTATACTCTGCATGTTTTATTTTCACAATTATGAAACTTTGTGCCATGGAAAAAAAAAATTAGAAACAACACATTTATCCATTAAAATAAGCATGTTCCACTTTCTGCCTTCCACCATCTTTCAGAAGGTAGCTAAAAATATATGTACTTACAGCAGTTGTTTTCATCACTGTCCTCCCCACAGCTGTCATCATCTTTACAAGACCTATACTGATGCTTACACTTCCTGTCACCACAGTTCAACTGTTCTGGATTACAACCTGAAGAAAAAAAGGTCTGTAAATGCCTTATAAATCAAATAGCAGGCTATCAGGCGTGAACTACAAACACTACCAGAGGTCACCTCGATGTTGCTGTGCTCTCTCTGTCAGACATTAATCTACCATGGTTTCGAGAGCATCCAGTGACAGAGGGACTTGTTTCATTACCTAACTTGTGCTGTGCTCTCTGACCTTGGACTACCTTCTGGTCAGTCTTTCTGGCATCTCTTCAGTGTTCCTTATCTTCTTTGATGTGCAGTGCCCAATTGGAATACAATACTCTAGCTGAGGCCTTCCCATTGGTGACTGGGAAGATATTTTCAGACTTTTATGACTTTGATTCACAAGTCAGCTTTGGAGCAACTATAATCCGCCCCAGCCATTTTTTAGCAAAAAAAGCAACCTAGGTAATCCACTTGTCTATTTGATTCCCTGTGTTCAGATCCTGTCTTTATTTTTCTACATATATGATTTCCAGCTTCTCAGGAGCATTTATAAATACATCCTTCTTTCTATTGTGTAGCACTTTCCCTATATCATAAGCATCTACTCTAGCCTGTCATTTAGATCGTGAGCAAAAATTATGTGGCATTCCATAACAGATATTGGCAGAATGACAATAAAAATGTCCTTTCACTTTGGTAATTATTCTTGGCCATTTGTCCTCAGGAAAGAGTTTTCTGTATTTTTTCCTCATCATGTTTTCTTCACTTACTGATAAGCTTGTCACACAAGACAGCTTGAAAGTACAACTTCTCATCTATTTATCCTCTCACAGCAAGGAATTAAAACAATATTTTAAAACTCCATGATGGTTTTTAACATTTCCACTGGTTACAAATAGTTGACTTGTTGTGCTAATTTTTTTTTCCTTTGGAGATTTACTTATAAAAGTTGGTGTAAAATTCCCTCTTGATTTTTTTTGTTCTCCCACTCTTTAAAGAGATGCATTACACAGCCTCTTCTCCAGACTTTTATATCTTCACCCACATCCCTCATGTGATCTTAAAGATCACCAGCAATATTTTAGAGAACTGCAGGCAGCCTCTAAACTTTGTGGAACAAACTCTTTAAAGAAGACAACAAACAAGAAATAATTGCTCTACCACTGTCTAGTTCATCACTACCATTTGAGCAGCCTTTCCAGCATTCAGACAGATTCCTTGAAGGAATATATGTTCTCTCTGCATTTTTAAGGACAAGCTAGAAAAATAAGAAAACGATGGCACTAGAAATGCTATTACAGTATAAATGCATTAATGCAGGACTATACCATGAAGAAATATTAAAATGGTTATTAAAATTGAAGCTAATGTCATTTTTAAAATAAATTGAATGTTAAAAAAGGAAATAATATCTTACTTGGGAGAATCTGTCAAAGATTTTAATCAATCAGTCTGACTCAAATTAATCAATATTCACCTGAATGGAAACTGGCATGTTAATCTCACAATAACTGCCTCACTCTGAGGGTTCAAAGTGATTCAGCACAGATACATAACAACTACCAATAGCAAACACTTCTTTAATTTGTTAAGGGAATGCATTTTACAGAGGAACATCTAAGGAGAAGGAAAATAAAAATCAAAACTTGGCATTCCCTTTAATATTATAGATAAATATTTCCTGATATTAAAATGTTGCAGAAACTAACCTGTGTTTCTACATTCAACTAAATGACTGATGTAAGTGCCCTATCAAACCTTTTCCAAATCCAATCTCATTATGTAACACTTTCACCAAGAATTTCTTTCCCATTCACTTAAACTAAAACCTAGTATAGATGGTCAGTTTTTCCTTTGCCATATATAAAAAATATTTGTTGTCTTCCACTTTTTCAGACGTGCCAGGAAAAAAAACTTATCTGTGGAAGAACAAGTAGTTGAAAGTTCTCCTCTTTCTGCTCAAGTCAAATGAAACCTTTTTCTCATCTAGCATCATGAGCAAATAAGGAGCTACATCAGATTGAAGGACCAAACATATTTGTCCCACAGTTGTCCTATCAATTCCAATCTGAAGTAATTTAGTCCTCTTCAGTGCCTTGCATGTGATGTCAGTGGGAGGAAAGCACACACTAGGCAGTCAGCAGTGTTTTCATTTTCTCTTCACCACTCTCCAAGTTACTCAGACCATGGCTGGCATTTGCTTTCCAGGTCAACTCAGAGAAGTGTCTGTGATTTTTAATAACTGTTTTTTAATAGGTACCCAACAACGTGCAGAAACTAATCTGAGGTGGGTGACTGCAGGTATTACAGATGTGGGAGATCAATTTTTTTGTCCCCCTTCCTATTAACTTCTCCTACAGGCACAGCTGACCTAGAAAGCCAGTGCTCTCAGATGGTCTGCCACAAATTACTGTAATGACTTGACTCTGACACATCACAGCTATTCTACCCCTCCTGCTGAGTCTTAATACAGATCCTTGTGATCGTGACTAAGACTTCATTAAATAACTTTGAGCCATCTGCTTGCTCCTCAGTGCCAGAAGCAGAGCACACAGACAGTACTAAACCCCGACAAATTAGAGGACTGGGTGATCACCAACAGCATGAGGTTTAACAAGGGAAAGTGCTGGATTCTGCACTTGAGATGGGGCAACCCTGGTTGGGTGTATAGACTGGAGAACAAGAGACTTCAGGATCTGAAGAGGTTTCAAAAACTCATCTGATCACCTGAAGTTGCAGAGAACGTTAGTTACCTAGACATTCATTGGATAAAGGAAATAAAAGGCATAGAAAAAATAAGATATTCCCTCTTTTTTAAGAAATGTCACTTGTAAATATGTGTATCTCCTGAAAATTCCTGTTTCACCCTCAGAAGCCTCCTAAGACCTAGCACTGATCCAGAAGTGCATAGACTGGGGAATCAGGAGAGGGCTATAAGAAACTCAGTCATTTCTGCAACATTTGCTAGCAAGGGCTCCTCCTCAACTGTCAGTGAAAACCTAAAGAGTTTGCCTAAATCTGGAAACTGATCTAGAGCGAGCTGAGTTGTGAATTTAGAGAGAAGACTAAGTATTCATGGTTAACTTCTGCTGGCAGAAGAGTCATGCTTAGAAGCTCTCTGCCATACTATTTTCATGTTGCAGCTTGGCTATTTTAAGGTGTTATCAAAGTGTCATAGAGTTAGATTCACAGAAATTGAGAAATTTTATTTTTGCTCCCCATTTTACAGAAGTGTTGATAAAAGCTAGAAAATGAGCATCTTATATCCAAATGCATACATCTATTTTTTTCAGTTAAAGACAGAATCATATTTTAAACATTTATCTCTTGAAATTAGGTTAAGAATAAAAGGGAGGTTTATTTGTATGTGGTTGGCCTGTCTAGCACGGTTTCTCCAAGGTTTCTCCTTAAAAATTAAAGTATGTGCTCCATAACTTACGGTCTCTGTGACTGAAGGCTTTATATTCAATATAAAACCCTCTGTGGGTGACCAGTTCATCAGAATGGAAGTTGATGGCAACAGAATAGCCATATTCTCTGTTTCTGTTGTTTTCTGAAAGAGCTTTACAGTATCTAGCAAGGCAAAGGTGAGAATTATTAATTTCTAAACAAACTGACCATTAACACCCAGCTACATCTACTTTTACTGAAAGGTAAGGACACCAAAAAGCTTTCAGACAATGCACTGAAGGGCAGTTATATTTTGATGTTAAAAACAGCCTGACAAAAGTATTGGAAAGCCTATTTACAGATGCCTTCCACTCCACAACTTTTCTGGGACTAGCAGACTTTGAAACAAAACACAGCAAGATGATCCATGTCAGGATCTACCTTTCAAACACAAACTGCTTCAAGCATGTTTGATTTCAGATTTCCCATTTAGGTTTGGAAACGCAAGAGCTGCAAATCCAGTAAAGGGTTAAATCATAGAACCAAGTCTAACAGCTGTTGCTTATTTCAATATGCACCTTCCAAGAGGCAAATTACTCAGAATAGTGGGGGTTTGCACGGTTAGTGTAACAATTACAATCACTAAAGAATAAGTGGTATACAAAATGTGTGGTATACATCAAGACAACACGCAAATTAATATCTCAGAAAAAAGTGTCTTTACTCACCTGACTCCATCAATTTCTAACCAGTCTTTATCACATTTACTGGAACCTGGAGACTTCTCTTGAATTTGTATTACAAGGATTTTTAGTGACAGCTTGTAGCCAGGCAATGGTGCCTAAAAATCAAAGGATAAATACCCTGACACACACATTCACAAGGTGAGAAAGGCCTGTGCTTCCAAGATGGCAAATCTCTGTATACTTACTAACAGACTGAAAGTACCGCATTTTTATTGTGCAAATTAGTGCTTTCGAAGAACAAAAAAAATTTTGCTAATTTAAAAATCTATAGAAATTTTTTTAGACCAAACTTTGGCCAGGCTGTGCTAGATAAAGGAGTGTGAGCATTTCTACAGCCAGCATAAAGCAGTGTATCAGAAGCTCATGCAATGTTTGTACTGCCATGTGTTCCCATTCCTTTCGTGAATAGAGATGAGAGTTTTGTGCTACACGCTGCTGATAATTTTCACTGAGCACATGAAAGGTAGAGACTGCTCCCAAGTCATATATGTGAAAAGCTTCCTTTACAGGGAAAGTAAAAAAGTACTTAAATGCTTAATGGAGCAAGAGACAAACACACTGGGGAGTTGGTAGAAATCATAGGCAGATTTTAAGTCCTGCCAAAGGACTTGTTGGACATTCAGAGTTGAATTTCAGAGCTAGAGAAGGTCCTGTTTCTGCAGAAACAGTGAGGTATCCATCATATGAGGTATGATTTAAATGACCACTTTTTCTTTCTGACATGGAAGAAAAGTGCTGATTGTTATCAATATTCTCTGGCTGCTAGGAGTTGTCATCTTACCCATTAATTTGGTTTTGTCATGAATAGTACTCAAACTTTTGGAAGTTGGCATGTTTCCCTCCCATAGCTGGCAAGTGTATGTAGGACAGGGAAAAAATGGGTGCCTGAAAAGAAGTCAGGTCCAGTAATCCCACAAAGTTTTCTCTCTATTCCACCCACATCAGAAGTAATTTCTCCCAGTTTTTTTGTCTAATTAACATAAAATAGTCATCACTAGTCAGAAGAGTTCCCAGAACTTACTTTGATGATCCAGCTGCAGTCGATGTTTGGTGGGTAGTAACTCGGGTAATAAGGGGAACTCAGTGTTCCGTTCCAGGAAATGTGATGACCGCCACACACTGGGAGAGAAATGTATCAGCAAGGAACACCGTTATCTCAGCTGGGTTAAAGTGCAGAGGTTACTTCACTTCCCAGGACACTTCTCTAGGTACTGAGTTAGAAAAATGGGTTGTGAGATGTTAAACTCACATTTTGCCTGTACTAACAGAAGATCACTGAACTGCCACCTCTCCATCACACTGAATTTCTTTTATTAAATTGGGTAATTAAGGGTAAGTACAAAACAGCTCTGATTGAAGTCTTTAAAAAAATGTTTTTTCATGGTATGTGGAAGAAGCAACTAAATGTGCATGCAACAAACCTCCCTCTTCCAACGTGCTTCTGACCTTTCTGTAGGCATTATCAAAAACTGAAAAGCAATCAGCCCAGTGAAGTGAAACCCCCATTTAAGTTCACGTAAAACAGGAAGTTTATGTGTCAGCTCTCAGTCTGAAAATTCATGCCACATTTGAACAATATTTTTGAGATTTTATTTTCTACCAAGGACTCTCCTAGATATCCAGCCCTCAGTGCTTTTAGTTGCCTTTAGATAACATCACGAATGAAAACATGAATATGACAGAAATCAAGATAATTTTGAAAATAACAATATTTTGTGGCAAAACCCAATCTAAATATCATTTGCTATGCTTATTTTCAGGAAAATTAGGCTATTCTGGGATGGGATAGGTATTTGCCTAAGCAGCATCCACAAAGACACAAGCTGAAGTGTGTGAGCTTTGGAAAAGTTTATCCCCCGTGATTTGCTCGGCAAGTTTGAAAATAGTCACTTGCTTAATTTTCAAGGCCTTACCAAATGACTGTCACTAAACTTGACCTGGTGAAACCCCTTCTTCTCCTTTACAATACTACAGTTTATCTTTACTCAAAATATTTCACTAATCACCTGGAACTCATGTAAAATTCAGAGAGTTCCATAGGTTCAGAATATACTTCTTAGGTCTTGAAACTCTTCTTATACATTTAACTGCACTGAGCACTACCTCCAGTAAAGGAGCAAAGATGAATTAGAACTGTTTGCTCTGGTTTTCCGTTTTCTAACACAGCTGGGGATAGATTGCCAAAACTGATAAAAGTGCTGTTCTTTGACTGGGACTATCCAGCCTTGCCTAGACATACAGTGCCTGTAGAGCTATCTGGTTGGCTGCTCTGCTGCCACTGCTCAGCGTTTTCCATGTAGTAAGAGCAATGTCTGCCAAGTATGGCTTGAGTAGTTATCAGTAAGACAAAAAAAGTCTCCCAGACCAAAGGAATTTTTCTATTCTTTGTTCAGTTCTCAAACTTTTTTTAGAGTGGGTCAGAATGACAATGCTCTGACTTGTATGCCAACATTGCCTCCCACAGGTACATTCAAAGCAATATCAACTATTTTAGAGGCAAAATCAGGAATAAGTGTGCTTACACTAGATGCTTGTTTCTATTAATTACTTACTGATTTTAGGAATGGCTTGAAAGTGAGCTTTTAATATGCTGCTTCCTTCTCTTTGGTCCAGTGAGAAGGTAAGCAACATTACATTACTAGATGAAGTTAAACGTACAACAGAAGGAGTCCAGGCCCCAGGTCCACACCACCTGAAATAGTACACAAAAAATGCATTAAAAAATCCCATATTCCAGTCATTGTTGCTGAGAAACCAGGCACAAATAACAGTGATCTGGTCATCTGTGTTTCTGAAGCATTCCTTTGGCTACCACTTCCCTTTTATTCTTCCAGCCAGCTAACAGCACACAAGACACTAGAGAGTTTCCCGTCACTAAGGTTTAGTCACTCAGGCTGAAAAAAAATCATCCTTTTTCTTGCTTAACAAGTGCCCTGGAGTTTTCAGACCTGCAGAAGCTTCAAAGAGGGAGTGGCAGATTATGTTATTTTGGTACTGGTAGTGGCACTGGGTAATAGAGGTTAGGTCTGAAAAGACAGCAAGTGCCAGTGCAGCAGTGCTGAGAAGCATCTATGCAACAGATAAGCCCAAACATTTCCAATCTATTAACATTCACTTTGATTTCGTGTCACAAAAGCTGTCACACAAAATGTGAAGCTCTATGCATGGAAACTATTAATTCTTATTGATCTTCTACTTGAGTAATCAGTTAATTTATAATCTTATCTTGAAAACTTCTGCTTGGAATTTGAGATGCTATCTCTTGCATCCGTAAATTCACTCTTACGTTTATCCCATTTTGAAACCCACAGCATATTTTGGATTTCTTTTCATTAATTGATAAATCTGTGTTAAAAATTTCTAGCAGTTTTCTCTTCTCCCTGCACAGCAAATGAAAGCAGTAAGACCTCACAGTAACAGAGTACTTCCACCACAGCCTTGCCACTGTCACTGAGAAACACACTGGCAGCATTAAAATAAAATTTTTGAACCTTAAACTGAAAGTAGTTGTCTTCTGCTTTTGAGCAGGCTATTCCTGGATCCCATTTCAAGTGAGACACTAGAAAATGTGTCTATGAGTTGCCTTTCTTGTAGACATTACTAAGTCCATTTTATCATAATAACTGACAAAAGCTTCATAAAATAACTATTTGAGCCCTGTCTGCACTGACACATGGAAATCTTTCAGCACCTTGATCAACCCAGTTGACAGCCTGGCTTATCTTCTAGCTGTACCTTTTGTCACAGTATCATCAGAGCAGCAGGGCAAGCTATGAGAAGGGTTGTCCACATGAGATGCTTGTTCTTACACTACACCTCACCATCACGGCTTGCTCAAGCTTCAGTATTTGTCACTGAACAGCTGTATTGCTGCAGTTTACACAAAACTGGTGAGAATCATTTTAATCACCACATGTGACCCTAGACCTAAACATTAGGGAATAATGGCTGTAAATAGCATAATTACTGGCTGCCATGGCTATTGGACGTATTATTATTAGTTCTACTATGTCTGTCGTAAGTAGTCACTAGCTGCTTTTGGCTCCAGTGGAAAATTGATAGACATATGCAAAACCACACATTTTCTACAGTGGAAAGAAAAGCAACCAGAAAAAGTCAGCTTTTTTTTTTTTTTTTTGAGGTACTGTTAGACATTTAACATAATTTCAGTCACAAAGTTCTGTTTTGGTTCTTTGACAGACAGGCACTAAAGCACGCTCTTGAACTTTGCCTTACAGCTAACTGCATCAATGTTCCCTGACTACGTTACCTCATACCCCTGTGTCAGTTTTGCTGTCTTCCAGGTGCTTCCATGCTCATGGCCAGTTGTACATTTGCGTTTCCTAAAAATCTCAACCATTGTTAACAATGCACAGTGGAGTAACAGTCACAGCAACAATCCATAATCAACAGCAGAACAGACTCAGCCCAGCGTCAGGAACAGGATTCTCCTTCCTATGCTATAATCTGAGACTAAGTTCTTACAAAAACCACATGTTCACTGCATGCCAACAAAGGCAAGCTGTTATGTTTTGTTGCATGAAGAAGGAAATAAGGCTGTTAACAGAGCTGAAGATGACCACCCACCCAAGTAAATTAAAGCACTACTAGAGAAGTGTATTTCAGATTCCTAACTGAATCTTCATGCTCAGAGAACTTCTCCCTGAACGTTCTCACAAAAAAATTTTTAAAAATTCCCTTCCTGAAACGATCCAGTCTCAGACTCTCAAACTTGTTTATTTATTTTTTTTATGACGAAGACAGATTAATTGTGTCCATACATGAAATTTGATTCTCAAAAGTGAGCTTGGCCACTCAAGTTTAAATATCACATGATCTTACTTATGCAAATGGTGACTTTGAGGATGGAACCTTCCATAGACACTATCCCTGTGACTGGACTACTATAAAACATAATTTTCTACAGGTGATAGAATACAATATTATAAAAAGTCTATATCTTTTTGAGTTGTGACAGTAACTGTATGAAATCAAATCCATTAAAAATTAGTCATAATATAGAATAAGCCCCACAGAAATCTATAACAAGTTCCCCAGGGAAGAGGTCATGGCACCGAGCCTGTCAGAGTTCAAGGAGCATCTGATCAGGGCTCTTAGTCATATGGTTTAAGTTTAGTTAGTCCACTGAGGAGCAGGGAACTGGACTTGAAGATGCTTATGGTTCCCTTCCAAATTCTGTAGAAGGTCTTTTCATTGCCTTATACAATGTTTTTAATTAAGTTGTATTTGGAGCCTTACATCTTATCAATTTGGTACAGTTTCAGAGAGTTTCCATACAGCTCAATAAGACACCTTTGCTCCCTCTATCATACCTGGTAATGATCTTGTTTTGCAGTGGAAGGAGGAAATCATATGCTGACAAGTGGTGTGATGCACAGCTCTCTGGAGTGGCACCATGCAGATCGATAACCACCAGTCTCACCACACAGTTAGAGGGAACTCGCAGCCTCCATTGATAAAAAGACTTTTTGGGATTCATCAGAGTTAGAGTCCTGTTGTTACCTGGCTTGGCATACAGGTCAAAGGATACTGCTACACAAAAGAAACTAGATCAGTGGCTGAAAAACTGTTAAGTTGAAAGATAAATTAAGTTCTTGGATAAAATCTCACACAAGGTAGAAACAATCACCTACCCACATTTCTTGACTACTCTGATCCCTTTTTGCCCTTCCGGTTTCAATTCCATTCTTTTTCCCCTACCAGACTGTATCACCTTCTCCTGCTCTGGACAAGATTCACCACCACCAGCTCATCACACACTCCATAAGCAGGAGGTGATTCGGCTGCAATTGCTACAATCTCTGTTTCACACCCACTACTTGCTGTGTCGTTTTCTCTTTGCCCCTCTCCGTGCAATGAGAACACTGAGTACACAAAGCCAGTCTCAAGGTGTGCTTGATGTGGAGAAATCAGGCAAAGTGAATTAAGGCCCTACAGTATCTGACTGATCGCTACAAAACTGTCTGATCATGAGATAAGTAAATTATGTACAATTTTGTATAGTTTTTGTTTTGTTTTTGTTTTTTGAAGATGCCAAGAATATGAACCACATCTCACTGCAATGCAATGGGAACTATTAAATTTCAACCATTTTGGTCAGAACATCAGAATAAATGCTGTATGGTATTTTCATCCATCCTTTATTTGAAACACAAGCCAGGGAGATTCCCTGGTTTGGTTTAGTTCATAGGCCCTACAGATATAAGGATAACTGGCAAGCTGCCAATTTTGTGTTACGGGATTCCCACCCCTCCTGCCCCCACAAATGGTATTAGTTGGGATTGAAGCATAATTACCTGATTTTAGCATCACATCGTATTCTGTGGAATCTGAAACTGAAATTTATTAACTATCAGCTACACCAGCCAAAGACACAAACTGGAGAAAGAAAAATAGATAGAATAGGAATTAAATGACAGGTACATTGTTACCAAAAAGCTCCATTGAAACAAGATCAAAATCTTCCTCCCCAGAAGAACTGAACAAGTGAGCTGCTTGTTTATTACACATTTCTTTTTGTTCCACTGGGGTTAATTTCTTAAGAGAAGTAACTATATCTTTTGGTGCCCAGAATGTATTCCAGTAGTAAGCTCGAAGTCCAAATTCCCCTTCACTGTAAAAGGAAAAAAAAAAAACAACACCATAATAAATACTCTATAATTATTATTTTGGACATGATTTCCACTGGGCTACATTTTTGGTTGGCAGTTTCTTAGCCAGTTGAACTGCTGTGCAAAGAGTTGCAGTTGAACACAATGGCAAAAAGTTCTCTTGTTTAAGAATCGATTTTGCTATGCAGCAGAAATACTTTGAAAACATGCTGCTTAAAAAGTTACACACTAACACTGAAAACTACACCTCACAAAATCCTTGCAATAATTTTTATGGAATTAGGTATTTCCATCCCTGCTGTATAATTACACACTTTTTAGATCATGTTACAGCTCCAGAAACACTGCACCTTTTTCTTTTTTTTTTTTTTTTAACTGAGGTTAGCACCATATGGCAACACAATTTTATGCCTGTACAACATTTCACACAATTGTTGCTGGAAGAAACAATCTTTACGTGTACATATAGAAAGTATTACCCAAGTGATTCAAAGAGAGAATCCATCACACTCCTGCTTTCAAAATGGCCTGTGGACTGACCTTTCAGAGTTTTCAGAAACTACCAGGATAGTAATAGCCATCTGTTCGATGTATTTTTCCTTCTCACCAGGAGCTTAAGCAGAATGTCTTGCCCAATATCATGCATTTCATTTTTGTTTTGGTAGGTTAAAAAGGAACTTTATTTGAATAGACAAAACCAAAATAACATTCTGCTAGTGCCAAATTGTTATTTCAAAAATTAGAAATGGATGAATAGACTACAAAACAATCCATAAAGCAAGGAACAATTAATCAGACTTCATTTCTCTCACCAATTTTACAGGGCAAAGACAGAAATCACTCTATTAGTACATTTCTACATTTTTAATTCTTATACAGAGACCTGCATGTTCTTCCAGGTAACTAATTTAAAATGCATGAAAAAAAATATAAGAGAAACACAGCTGAGTATTTTAAATTTATACCACATGCTGAAACAGTACCTACCTGAAAGCAGCCACTACAGACTTCAAGTAGTACTTTCCCAAGAAGGAAGACTCATATGTTTCTGCCAACTGACGATTAAATAGTGGTAAAAGAAAATGCAAAGCATTGTATTTTAGTGCCAATATAATCTCTTATGCTATAAAAGATTTGTCTTTTTCTTCCTTTCCTCTTCCTCACACCCCCACACATATCAAAAGCACTATCCATCACTTGTACAAAATGTATCAATTAAGGCTCATCAATGTGCATTAAATTTCAATAAAATAAAATGTTGCTCCTAAGTCACGTCACATTTCAAGACCATTGAGATAGCTCTTGATAATTAGCCATGAAAAGCAAGCCTTTATTAATCCATTTATATTTTTGTTTCAGTCTTTAAATTTCTGCCACATAATCTGGGCATGAGCAACTTTTATTGGCGGTGCACAAAGCAGCTTTGAGAGACTAGATTAGCTCTTCTGGGAAACAGAGACTAACAGAGAATTGCTTTGTCTTTAAGACTGCTGTTCACTTCTACCTAGGAAACAGTATTGATCTCACAAATAGAAACTTATAAGAAGTGCAAGAAAGAAAGCATTGTTGTGAGTGATAAAGGAAAACAAAAAGTCAAGCACTGTATTGGAGATATAATAAAAAAAAATAAAGAGAGAAATGTAGAAGGAAGAGAGTTTGAATAAAGCAAAGCAAAAACACTCTTAATCTTTCCTTTGAGTATTTTTCTATAACCTTGAAACCCACAAGTTTATTGTCTAGAAAACAGTGACCTTATCATACGACTCACAGCCCCATCTGTCTAGCTATGTTTCTAAATCTGAAAAGCTTTGAACTTGCAATTTTGAAGGAAAAAAAAATAGTTACGACTATCTGAAATCCTTTCCTCATTCCCAGGCTGATTCTGTAAAAATATTTATAAATTATTAGTCCACTTATGTGGGAACTTACATAATTTTGGATTGCTTCTGCTTGCAGGAGGAATTCCTGTGATGTTGGATCATTGAGGTCATTTGTGTAAGTCAAATTAGGAATTTCTAGGCTTCCACCAATATAAACAAAGGAGAAAGTTGGAGCTGAGGAGGAAAAAAAAATTTAAAAAATTAGCACACCTAATAACATTATAGGAAAGCTTCCAGAACAAGAGGTTTGCAGGAGCATGCATTTGTCCTTGGCACCTGCAGGTATTAGTTCTTGGGAAAAACATGCAGTAATAGCCAGAACACTGAATCAGTCTCACTGACACAGTACTGCCCAGCAGGAAAGGACAGAAATCAGGTATGGGTTCAGAAAGGCATTTTTACTAGGAAGATTTGGTTGTTAAGCTTCCATTTTTTGCAGTGCTGGTCTCCTGGAGAGGTATGGTTTTAATGGCTGTGTGTTGAGATTTGGGAAGGCATATACATAAGTTAGGTATCCCGTTCTGTTTTTTGGAAAAGGGGAATAGAAGATAGACAGCCAATTCCTATTTCTTGGGAAAGATGATAGTTCTAATAATAATGATGGTATTCACAAACAGAGTAAAAAAATAGAGATAAAATGTATACTTTCAATATTCTTGTGCAACTGTTAACTGCTAAGTATTGTGCAGTTTGTCGCTTTAGCAAAGACATTAAGGAGAAGGGAAAGGCAAGTAGTTTAGATGCACATATTGTGCTCAGCTGTTTAGTGCAGAGCTTTTCACAGCGCAAAATACTCCCCAGCAGGGTCTGGATGGGATGGGTAACACTCACAGAAAGAATAGTGAAGGACTAGAACGGTTACTGTAACTGTTAAAGAAACTACAGGTAATATTCCTAGAAGCCACCTCCTCCAGAAACACAACTTCATCCTTTTGAAGACATGATACTTTCGACGTAAGCCATCTTGGTGGGATGGGTAATAGCAAATATGCTGGTTTTCCTAGAGGATGACACAGGAAGGCATCAGTTAGTAAGGCGACACAGAAGACTCATCATATTAAATTTTAGTATATTTACTCTTTTAGTTTTAAAGATGTTAAAAATTAGATAATATCTTTCATGTTATCAGCTGCATCATGTGTGAAACCCATAGCTTTCTTGGCTGCTTGCTTGCTTTATGCATTTCAATCTGTGGAAGTGGTGGGGAAATTATTATCACCTTGGTTAAGAGCAATTTACGAAGAATAGAGGTCAAAGCACACCAGAGTGGATAGGGAGATCAGTTACTGATCTGTTCCTGCTATAAAGCTTAGCTGGTGCCTCTTACCTGCCCTGCAGTCTGCTCAGTGTCTGGAGCTGGTATGCTGTACACAGAGATCCGGCTGGAGGGGAGAGCCCGTAGCATGATGCTGTGACACAAACACCTCTTGACAAGCCTAATAGCAAAACCCTAACCAACCCTCATTTCTTAAGCATAACTCTGAATAGCATGCTGCCTTCCCCACCACACTCGCTGGGCTTCTCGAATTTCCCCTTTGCCATGCTGCTTGAAGTTGGAGCCAGCTGATCTGTGATCAAAGAAGGTGGGGAGGAAAAGCTGCCGTCACTGTAACTCTTTGTTTTCCTAACTGGCTAAGTAGGATATGGATCCCATCACTTCAAAATAGATCACTTCTTTCAGAAATAATGGAGTATGGAAATATTTTATCACACAATGCAAAGGTCACGCAAGCAATTTACAGATAAAAACATCCCAGAGCAACATAAATGAGGCAGCTTCTAATAAACACCCAGTGGAATCCACAGAAATACTGAGGAGAGAGAAGAAATGCTGAACTTCATGGACCACCTGAACTTTTCAATCTCAAGTTGGTACCAAAGAATAAATATAATTGCAAAGTAATTCACGCTCACATTTCCTGTTTGAAAGAAAAACTAGTTTTAAGTCAGCAAATCAACAAGTCCAGCATATTCTGCGCATAAAATAAGAAAATCAAGGATGTGAGAGGGGCAATGACGTTTTATATGTATTGAGAGAGACAGCACAAAGAACAAAACCTTGAAAACTAAAACAGGCCCAAGAAACCTCAGCCCCAGATAAAGAACCCAAACAAAACAAGCCCACCCTGCCCCCCAAAACACCACAAAGGGAAGAAACAAACTCCAACACAGATCACACAGACTGCAAAAGGGATTAAATGGAAGGCAATCCTCAGAGCTCAGAAATTCAAACTGCAACTGCAGACAGATGGCTTTGTTCAAGTCCTCTTTTTTTCTAACAGCCTGTCTGCTACACACACAACCTGCTGATTGATACTTTGTCCCTTCCTTTATGGAAAAAAAAAAAAAAAACAACAAAAAAAAACACACGCAGAAAAAGTCTAGAGGGAACAAACCACTTTCACATAAAAATTGTATAAGGACCTTTCAGAAACATCAGTTTTACTTGGGCAAGAACAAGATCATTGCAATAACTCCCATCATTTTATTTACTTACCTTCTTAAGGTTGCCTGAAGCTAAAGAATTCAAATTCTTAGGTGGATGAACTTGAATATGAAGAAATGAAGGCAGGAAATGAAAGAGTTAGTAGCTCCAAATCATGCAATTGATCAAATGAAAGCTGGAGGAAGAATAAGCATGGAACAAATCACTACTCTCATCTCAAAATTTCTGATGTTCAAAAATTAGGACCCTACAGATTTGAAAGGATTGAGTTCACCTCCTGCAACCTCTACTCTCCCTTTCTGCCTGTCAGCTGTCCTTGGTGGAGAAGACAGGGAAGGAAAGTATTATCTGCAAGAGTGCAAATAGTTGATTGCTGCTCCACAGTTACTTCTGTATTGGCCTTACACATCTCAGAAGAAAGGAGTGACTAAGCCTTAAGCTCTCTCTTTATGTGATCAGTTGTATCTTCAGCTTCCAGACAGAGGATTGCACCTGCACTTAGGTGGTACCTGGAAGATGAATGCAAAGTACCAGAAGTCTATTATTGCACCTCCTCCTGTGTCTCCAGATGTCTGCATAGAACAACTACCACAAGGAACAGCCTCTTCCTTATTCATGAAGGTTTGAAAAAAGGGTAGTTATTACTTTCATATGTGAATTCCAGAATCAGGAAGAGACACACAAAGAAATTCCACCACTGAACAGTTTTTCCAAATGTGATTTTTAATGAAGATATCCAGGACATATTTTATTCCCCAAAAATGGTTTTCACACTACAAGACTGAAGGTACATATTTGTGAATCCATGGTGCAAAATTTGACACTCGTGTGTAGACACCTGGGAAATTTGGTCTTCCACATCCATAACCCCAGCTCACTATGCCAGTCAAAAACCATTTTCCATCTCCATTGCTTTGACACGACAACGGTCCGCCGGAATCACCCTAAAAATAATAGATGGAGTTGAACGTGTTTGCAATGAAATATAAAAACTGGGGAAAAATCCACAGGAGATGTTTTGCCTGAGTAATTCCAACAGTGATTATAATTTCATATTCGCATAGTTCAAACCATTGATACTTTGTTATTTGTAAGCAGATGGGGTTGCAGAGTTGCACCAAAGTTTGCTCTTTCACAAGAAAGAAGGGCTAGCTCTCTCTCACTAAAGACATTACTTTTCATGGACTAGATTTGAAATTCAAATATTTTTTTCCCTAGCTTCAAACTTACAGCTAAACCCCAAATCTGCTCCTTACTATGTATGTGCATTCATAGGTTACACATTAACAACTCAAAAAAATAGTAAGCTTTTTTTTTAAAAAAGATAAATACAATAAATAAAATCAAATATTTACTAATTATATAACTTCTCTCAACTTAGAGGCAAATGGAAACAGATTGAATCCCTCCATTGTTTTGTGTTTATTTTTTTTTTAGTTTAAAAAAGGAAAAAGAGTCTAAGTGTTGTCCTCTAGGCAACAAACAACTAACAAGTAATGTCTTTGCAATTAGATCAGTTAAAGTGAAGTCTGCAATAGACTTCAAAGTTTTATACAATATGTCATGCCATAATACAGGACAAAGCAACTAGGACTCTTCCTTTATAGTATGTTCTTGTACAAATACATTGGCAGAGCTTCAGGTAAAAAAAAAAAAAACGTGCCACCATTTGGAGAAAATTGCTTGGACCAAGCTTACACTTTCCTGTAAGAATCTGCTGTACACATAGTATCTCTTAAAAAGACACCGAACAGCAAGTTAAACTTTACCAAAACACTGGAGGCAAGAAACAACTTCCAAAAGCAAAAAGTGAGTTGGCAAAATTCAAATGTTTTGCAAGAGAAGTGCCTTCCTTCTAGGAAGAGAGCTAGGAAACTATTTTGTTTTAGTGTTATAGCACGTTAAGAATGCAGATTGGAAGGGACCTCTTCCTAGGTGCCTAGGTAGCACCTCTGCTCTAAGTAGGATTAACTACTATTTTAGTAGTAGGTTTATATAAGTTCATTATAATATAACATCTGTAATATGAAATGCTGTATAAACATATATTGTATGTATACACACACAGAATTTTACTACTGTTCACTAGAAGAAAATTCAGAACTTCTCATTCATTATCTTTCAGCTTTTCCGGATCAGAAACAATTAACATTTGAAAATTTATTCCCAATTGTCATTGCCTCATTATACAGTCCAAGTTGGAAGGGAGGGATCCTGAGAAGAGACAAGCTAGGTTCTCATTTTTTTTCTTCAACTGAGAGCTTCTTATGCCAGAAATTGCCTGACTTCAACTTGTTATTGGGAGTTGCAAATTGATTGGCTTTTGGCCTGCAACTGAAACGCAGTGATGCTACTCGTGCACATAAAGCAGCAGAATTCTGAAAGCACCCAGAGGAGAGATTTGCTGGCAGACAACTCTTACATCACTCTCAGAACTGAAACATACTGATCACAAAGTGGTCTGCCAGTCAATTCTTACACCTCATCATGCAACAGTGAAAGACAAGATATGCTCTATACAAAGTGTGCTGAGATACATACTTTACACCCATCTCTTTTCCCAGACAATAGCCCAGCACAAAACATCCTAGCTGTGATAATTCCATATGTGGAATGACATAATGTCTGGTCAATAATTTCTACCTCTGCTTTCTGAAGAACAGCTGAACCTTCATCATCTGGAAAACAAATTCAAAGAAGGGTGATTCAACAGAGCTTAGCATTTTACTCATCTATTGAAACAGAAAACAAGTCTTCAGAAAATATCCACAGATAATTTAGACCACTGAGTTTATTCCAGATTCCAAACAACTGCAATATTGCTGAAAACATCTTCTAACAGGCAACTGTATAATGTGGTCTTGGTCCTTTAGACTCACCAAATACAATGGCATAATCACTAGAGTTGGCCAAAAGTTTTTTCTTTGCTTTTTGCAGAAGTGTCTCAAGACTTCCTTATTTGTTCTCTTTTTATTTTTAAAAGGAAACAGGATTTTACAAAGGTATTTGGATCATCACATGGCAGATTTGCAGTTAGGGTAGTATATCTGAAGGAGATGAATCCAAGATTAAGATTATGAGTCAGATTTTCAGAATGCAAGTTTTTTTAGCATAAAGAACTTGGACATTTCTCAAAATTTGGTTCTCTCTGTCTGAAAAATTTGGTAAAACACCTCCTTGCTGTAAGATAGATACTTTCAGAAAAACAGAATTAAACCTAATTGTCCCCTCCTTTTAATGCACAAGGTCCAATCTCATCACCAGCTGATCCTTTTAAAATCTGGGTACAGGTAAAGAAACCTCCTCTATATGTTCAATTATGAAAGTGTTGGTTTACATAATGAAGCTCTGGTTCAGGATTTGATAAAGCCAGTATACGGTATGCTTTAAAATTACAATGTGGCCGTTCTGTCAAGCTGCACTCTGAGAACGGAGCTGGCACCTCACAGCTGGGATCAGCACTACAGGGCTGCTCAGCCTGCAGAGGTTGAAGGTGGGAGAAGGGAGACTTAGCAATTTCACCTCCGTGCAGGAAGCAGCACAGGCTCCAGGGGTAACAATGGTGAAAAACAACACCACGCTATTTCAGTTTAAGTGTAGCTCCTTGCAAGTCTTAGCTAACGACACGAGCCAGAAGACTTTCGGATGCATGGGACCAGTAGCCAATATTACTGAACATATGAAGGTACACGCACAAGGCACCTACTTGCACAGGACAGCAAATTCAAAACACTATTATTTTCTGCACACCTCAGCAACAAACAAAAGCTGGTGTCCTGCACACCCTCACACAGCACCCCCTGCTTGTGAAGGCTGCGTTTACCTGGGGGAAAAAAATTAGCTCAACTGAAGGGATAACACTCACCTGTTTCCTGCTTTTGGCCCCAACCTGTTATCCAGCACTTGTCACCACTGCGGACTTTGTGGGAAAAGGGAGGCACGCAGACGGGCTGGATGAGATGGCTCATTGCGTCCGGCCACGGCTTGCTCAGCTGCAGCAGCGCAATGTCGTAGTCGTAGTTCCTGCTGTTGTAGTATTCGTGGACTATGATCCGCCTCACCGCGGATACGAACCTCGCACGGCCTTGCTTTTGCATCCCCATGTGGGCACGCCACGCTCTGGGGTCAGCCAGCCTGCTCAGGAGCACAAAGTGAAGGCATTTCTTTAGAAAGTACCCCAAAACACCTGCTGGCAGCAGGGCAGGTGAAAGGGGAGGGCAGCGCCTCCAAGCAGTTCAAACTCCGGGATCTAAAGGCATTTGTGGATGCCGGCTGTGTTTGGGGAAGACTGCTTACTTGCTCCCTTGAAAGCAGTGAGCTGCAGACACGAGCCATTCTTTGGATATCACTGACGCTCCACAGTAAGCAGCTCCCACAAAATGAAGGCTGACCTGCCAGGGCCATTCACCCTCCTCGGTGTTTGAGCCACCTACAATCCGAGAGATGAGACTGCTGATCTTGCTACTGCCACAACCTGCAAGGGATATTTCAGGTTACAAACCCCATCCCTAGTGTTTTTTCTTTAGTGAGAGGGCTTCCCACACAGGGCATGAGAGAATCTTGAACTTTGAAGTGTTTTGAAATCTATTTCCTTGCCCTGTTCCAAACTATTTGGCCACTCTATTACTGAAACAAGAGGTGACTCCAAGTCAAAACTGGCACTGATCTGGAAAATTTACCAAGCTCCTTTTCTAGCTCTGCTACAGGAATTGATCTTTGAATATTTCTTATGTCAGCAATGTCAAAAGATCCATTGATTTAATAAGCATCCCAATGAATATATAAAAACAGACAGTACCTCATCTCTTTTTGATACTGTCAGCCCTGACCCAAAAGGACACAGTAAGGAAGTTCAGCATCATCAGAACACTTATTTCTTGCCAAAACAGTGGGAATGATACAAGAAAAATGTACATTACTTCAGAAATAAGGTGGTCCAATCATTAATTTGTGTGGAAATAGCTGACAGTCTGTCAATGCTGTCTATTACTAACAGGTGAAGAAGTCATAACCCTGCACAAAAAGCTGCAGTCTGATTTGAAAAGCAAGGAAGAAAGACCCTTCTGTAGGGCCTTGTGTCCATCCCTAGTGCCTGCAAATTAAGCTTCTGCTAAAGAGTTTTAGTCCCACACTCCTACACAGAGGTGTTAATATTTCTGAACACTTTCCTGCACACAGACAAAAAATCAAAAGCAGCATCAATGTTTCCAGACAAAAGTAGTCATATGGCTAGTCTTTTAAGATGTCCTACTCAATCC